>NC_064646.1:10688636-10991666 GCF_023864345.2 Schistocerca serialis cubense
ACCATTGCTTTTCACAATATATATAAATGACCTAGTAGATAGTGTTGGAAGTCCCTTGCGGCTTTTCACGGATGATGCTGTAGTATACAGAGAAGTTGCAGCATTAGAAAATTGTAGCGAAATGCACGAAGATCTGCAGCGGATAGGCACTTGGTGCAGGGAGTGGCAACTGACCCTTAACATAGACAAATGTAATGTATTGCGAATACATAGAAAGAAGGATCCTTTATTGTATGAGTATATGATAGCGGAACAAACACTGGTAGCAGTAACTACTGTAAAATATCTGGGAGTATGCGTGCAGAACGATTTGAAGTGGAATGATCATATCAAATTAATTGTTGGTAAGGCGGGTACCAGGTTGAGATTCATTGGGAGAGTCCTTAGAAAATGTAGTCCATAAACAAAGGAGGTGGCTTACAAAACACTCGTTCGACCTATACTTGAGTATTGCTCATCAGTGTGGGATCCGTACCAGATCGGGTTGACGGAGGAGATAGAGAAGATCCAAAGAAGAGTGGCGCGTTTCGTCACAGGGTTATTTGGTAACCGTGATAGCATTACGGAGATGTTTAACAAACTCAATTGGCAGACTCTACAAGAGAGGCGCTCTGCATCGCGGTGTAGCTTGCTCGCCAGGTTTCGAGAGGGTGCGTTTCTGGATGAGGTATCGAATATATTGCTTCCTCCTACTTATACCTCCCGAGGAGATCACGAATGTAAAATTAGAGAGATTAGAGCGCGCACGGAGGCTTTCAGACAGTCGTTCTTCCCGCGAACCATATGCGACTGGAACAGGAAAGGGACGTAAAGTGCCCTCCGCCACACACCGTTGGGTGGCTTGCGGAGAATAAATGTAAATGTAGATGTAGATCCTTTCTCTCACAAGTGCCGCACTCGCCCATCGTTTAATTCTAATGGCAGCTGCAGAATTTATAACTGTTTAAATTTAGCAAACATAGGGATGGTTTGCTTGTCGTGGCATCTTAGTAAAACTGAGGGCTGCTTAACAATCTACCTCTCTTGCAACGTAACTTGTCAAACTCACATACATTCTTTGCCATCTCCTCCCCGTAAAGGTACCAGATGTGACTCATCAAGCTTTCCTGGCAGATATGTTGTAAATAGTCTCCTTCATGGGTTTGTCACCAGATCAGTTTGTGTAAATTCCACAATATTTCCTCAGAGCAACTGTCCAACATCTTCAGGTGGTTCAACCTTGCTGGTGGCTCAGTACAACTGATGGTATCCGCACATCGACACCCTGTTTCTAGAACATGCGCGCGATGAATGTGCAGGTGCGGAAATTGCGCATACACAATAATTTGCAGATAGATGGTGCCATATTCAAACTCCCTCTGCCGAAAATTGCACAGTGGCACTCCTGTGTGTGCGCTGTACACTGCTTTTGCCAAAAGTGTGGCCAGACGTTACTCGCCAACAGCCATTTTACACCAATGTTATGACAGGTCTGTTGTCATTTAATAAGAAATGGTATCCAAGGAAGCTAGTGAAATGTGTACATCGATATGTATGGGGCAGGATGTGTACCTAATATGTTTCAAAATGCCACACATACAAATGGTATTTTCTGGTCCTCATAACTCGGGTTCTATTGGTGATGAGATAGCAGGGTCGAGTTTTTCGTATAACCATTCATATACCCAACAAAAGGATAGTCTTAGTGTCACTATCCTATACTACAGGATTAAAGTACAAGTACTACGCACTTCCCCCTGTTTAGGTCGTTTTGCATTTGATGTTGTCTACGGTGGTCTTGATGGCACTTAGTGAGGCACTTTTAGTTCATGGGCAATTCCTCAGAATAACCCACAAAAGGATTTATTTTTATTTATTTATTTTTTTTGCTGTCACCAACAGGCCAAAACCCTACGGAGTACTTAGAGTCAGTTGTGCACAGCAAATGGCTGAAATTTTTAGATATATTTCAAAGATTCAAATCTTGAACAACCTTGAAAATTTTCTCAATATCTTTATCCATTTGCAAAATACTGAGGCACAAAGCTACCCTAATTCTATGCAAAAAATACAGTACAAGGCGAAAATCTAAATAATAAATAATAAATAATCACAACAAATTGCTCAAATTTCAATGGTATGTTCTCTAGGTGTTTATCTAGAGGAGCCATTTCCCAGTTTCCAAAAAATCTTTATCTGTTATTGAGAAACATCCCAAAAACTTGTTTTTTGGGTACCAAAATCCAGCTCTGGATTCTGAGATGGCTATGCATAGTGAATGGCTGAAGTTTTTAAGATATGTATTCCTTAGATCTTGATCTTGAACAACCTTAAAAATTTTCTTCATATCCCTTTCAATTTTTGAGAAACAGAGGTTCCAATTTACCCTGCTTGTACACAAAATATGCATGTAAAATCCAGTGTGAGATGAAAATGTAGTTCATAAAGTGACATGATATGCTGTAAAGCATCCCTGTTATGATCTAGGAGCCACACATTGTAGTACTGAAGCACATTCAAAATTTTTGTGTGTATAAGATCCAGTCTGAGGCATAAAAGTAGTTTTCCGTTATTTCAATTTTACATAAATAAACAATCTAAATTTTACTAACCAGTACATTTCTTTTCATACAAATCACATGCCCTGCTGCAGCAGAAAATGCTCCTATCGGAGCGCAAAAAATGTGAATATGTTCCTTTTTATTTAAAAGACTGACTGAAAAGTGGGGTACCAGTGCTCCCTCCTACCTTCCTCAGCACGTTTCAAAAATTTTCCAATAATTTTGGCATGCAAACATATTTGTGCGTTCTTGTACAGAGTGAGAAGAACACAGCGGCAAAGAAATGGAAAAGTAATAAATACAAGAAGACAGTAGACAGTGGGTGTGGTAAGGAAAGAGCAAAGATGAGAATGGCAATGTGATAGAATGGCAGTGGAACACTGTTGACAATGACACAACAGTGCTAGGAAAAGAGTGAAGGAGACAGTGCTAGCAGGAGAAGGAATAAAGACAAGGAGAAAGAGGAAGTGGGTGAGAGCCAGTTATAATGAAAGATAAATTATATGACAATGACAATGAAGAAGAAATGGATAATGACAATGAGAAGAGACAGCAGCAGTAGGAAGGAAGGAATGAGATATTAGCAGTAAGATAGAGCAAGAGGGAGATCGTGACAGTGAGACTGTAGCAGGGGGACAGAACAAAGGAGACTGTGGCTGTGACACAGCAGACAGTGACAGACAGACACAAAGAGATGATGTCAATGAGTCAGGCAGAATGAGTGAGTGAGAAAGGGCAACTGGGAATGGTCAGTTATGAGCGACTTCAAATGATGAACTAGAGAGTGTGAATGAGTTACATTTAGGGGAGTTTGAGGTGAGTTGCATGTTAAAGAAGTGCAAATATGTTTGCAGGCCAAAAGTTTTGGGAAAGTTTTCAAGGTGTTAAGGGAAGTAGAATGAGGAAGCTGGTACCCCACTTTTCAATCAGTCTTTGAAAGAAACAGGAACATAGTTGCATTTTTTGTGCTGTGATGCAGCATTTCTCTGCTGGTGATAATCCTCATTTAAATGACAGGCAGAGAGAAGTATGAGGTACTGGCAGAAGTAGAACTGTGAGGTCATGTTGTGAGCTGTGCTTGGGTAGCTCAGTCAGTTGAGCACTTGTCCATCAAAAGCAAAGATCCAAGTTTCAGTCTCAGTCTGGCACAATTTTAATCCGCCAGGATGTTTCAATAATGTCCAGATTGTTCTAGTTTTATTCTTGGTGTGTTTTATTTATCGAGAATAGGGCCAAGTCTGACATTTTTTATAAGAGACTGAGAATTTTAAAATACTAAATGGTAACGGGCATTTCAGTTCTTGTCTATAGCTTGTCCTATAAATTAGGGCATGCTGTCTCTTCCTAGGGCAAGATACTTTAATGAGAGAAGTTATCCATCCTTATCTTTGTTTTGATTCAATTTTACACTTATTTATCTGAGAGGACAACAAGATTCAAAGTTCTGTAGGAACATGTTTAAGAAAGAATTATATCTTCTTCTACATTGTTTGCTTTAGAAATGTCTCCCCTGTTTTTTTCCTGTATCCTCTTTCCAAACACTTAATGTCTGGCATGAGCATTCAAGGAAATTACGATTATGGTGTAATAATTACCTTTGAGCTTATTGACCTTAGAATTTCCTTTTTATCAAAGGAAAAATAAATATTAGCTTGTGATGTGATGTCAATTTCAGTTCATAAACCGTTAAGTGTGTAGCGTAAAAATACATTGACTGCTGGGAAAGAGACAGAAAAGACAGGAAATTCATGAACACAGCCCAAGGATGGCCCACATTAATCTTCAGTCTCGCAATTGATATTTTACATTCTTCAAACAGAGTGCTCCGCTTGTAATAAAGTTATTGCCCTCCGATGTAATCTACACTTCATGCTACACTTATGGATATCTGTCACCACAGCTAAGACTACACATTCACATTCATTGCCAATTCACAACCAAACTGTAAACTTTCATGTTAATCTAGACCTCTCAGTATAAGACACATCCATCTGTAATGATAAACAAGATTTAATGTTTCTGCTGAAATCCACACTAACTTAGCAAATAAATGTAATAATATGTCATACACCTGTAACAATATTGTCAATATGAGGAAATCACAGAAAGTGAAGGATGGGCCATCCACACAATGTGAGGACTTTTGTATTTTCCTGGATATGTATATAAATACATATCCAGGGCACTTCGAAACTACCGTACAAACTTTGGGGACAGATTCCTTACACCAAAACCAGAAACAATGTTCAGTAAATATGGGCTCTAAAATGCACAGCTATGAGCACTTTTTTATCTTCGTTACTGTGAGATACATCTCTTCTACTGACCAAGTGCTCACTGTTTGTAAGGTATGCATTTTAGAGCCCATGTTTACTAGACTTCTTTTTTTTTTTTTTTTTTTTTTTTGTTTTGGTGTGTAAGAAACTTATTTCCAAAGTTTGTAGAAGTATTTTTAGAGCACTATCTATAGTTAAAAGCTTGTGTACTGGCTACTTCGTATCATCCTTCCACTGGCCCTTTCAACCTAACATGACTATAAGTTTATGTTCAGAATATTCGGTTACTGCTACAATTTACATCAAATGTCAACAAAAATTTTCTTTTTGTAAATGATGAATGTTTCAAAACTGATTACTAGATTAATTTCCTGTTGTCGCAGTGCTTCAAAGTAAACACTGCATAAAATAAGAGTTAAATTTTGCATAAAATCTACTCCAGATTACCAAGAACAGCCACTATGGTAAAGTACATCTTTAATTTTTACTTACATGAAAAGAAAGTACTCACAGCATATTGTGATGGAAAAATAAGCAATACTTACTTTCGAACATGTTCGCTTTCCTTCAGGTACATATCCATTCGTCTATTCAAGCCACCAGATGAAGATTTGAAAGAACTGTGGAGGGAGAAGTAATAAAATAAACATTTGGACGATCAAAATCAGGCCAATCAAAACAGTTTTCAAGTGATGAAGTGGAAATTACACTGTTGCCTATTTACTAGCTATATTTACCAAAAAGTATTACTTACCCTGACTGAAACAAGATATTACAATTATGATTTTGTATTCACATATTTATTGCAAAAACAGATGTTTACATGAGAGTCTCTCACTTCTATGTACACCATTCAAAACATTTGTAATACAGAAATTAAAGCTGTAAGCACGTTCAGTTTTTATGATACCAAAAATAATCAAATGGATAGATAAAAAAAAATCTACTCACCAAGTGGCGCGTGCGCGCGCCCACACACACACACACACACACACACACACACACACACACACACACACACACACACACACAGGTTTAACTTTTACAAGCTTTCAGGGTCAGTGGCTCCTCCTCCTGGCAGAAGAGTTGAAGGGGAAGGAAGTAAGGGCGGTGAAGGAAAAGGAGTGGAGAGGTTTAGGGAATGGGGTACAGTTCTGAAAAGTCACCCAGAACACCGGGTCACGTGGGACTTACCGGATGGGATGAGAAGCAGAGACTGATTGTTGGGGACTGCACTGCATGAGATTTGAAAACCTGAGAGCTTAAAGGTGGAAGACAGATAATATGCAAGACAGGGATTACTACTAAAACATCACACACGAGTTAATAAGACTGAAAAGCTAAGAGAATTGTATACAATTAATATTTCAATCAGCTACTTCAACAAGGCCATGACTTCCTAAAATCATGCCCTGAAGTGAGATCCATTCTGTCTGAGATTTTGCCCACCACACCTAGAACAGTTTTTTGTCACCCTCCAAATCTCTGCAGTGTCCTTATCAGATCTTACACTACATCTGCACCCCATCTCTCAACCTTTTGGCTCCTACCCGTGTGACTGCCCGGCTTCAAGACTTGCCCTATGCACCCTCCAACCACCACCTATTCCAGCCTTGTAATGGCAAAACATATACTCCAGACAGAAGTAAAGCTGCGAGGAGGGAGCGTGAGTCGTGCTTGGGGTGCTCAGTTGGTAGAGCACTTGCCCGCGAAAGGCAAAGGTCCCGAGTTCGAGCCTCGGTCCGGCACACAGTTTTAATCTGCCAGGAAGTTTCAAAACATATACTATCAAAGGGAGAGCCACCTGTGAAACGACAAGTCATATACCAACTTTTATGTAAACACTGTTCGGCCTTCTACATCGGCATGACTACCACCCAGTTATCAGTCAGGATGAATGGGCATAGGCAAAAGGTGTATACTGGCAACACACAATATCCTACTTCAGAGCATGCTCTACAACATGACAGTCATGACCTCAATACCTGTTTCACCACACATGCCATCTGGATTCTTGCCCCAGACACCAGTTTCTCAGAACTACACAGGTGGGAACTAGTGCTATATGTCCTTTGTTCTCGCTACCCACCTGGCCTCAATTTGTTACTTCCTTCTGTCTCAGAATTTCTTCACATTAACTACCCCTATCCTCACACCATTTTAGTTTTCTACATCTTTCATTTTCTGACCTGTCTACTATTCGCCACCCCCTCCTACCTCTGTTACATACAATGCTCTTAGCTTTTCACTCTTATTAACTCGTGCATGACGTTTTAGTAGTAATCTCTGTCTTGCATATTACCTGTCTTCCATATGTAAGCTCTCAGGTTTCCAAATCTCATCCAGTGCAGTTTCCAACGATCAGTCTCGCCTCCTCATCCCGTCCGGTAAGTCTCCCGTGACCTGGATTTCTGGGTGACCCCTGCCACTGCTTGGTAAGTAGATTTTTTTATCTATCCATTTACATTGAAAGGAGGATATAAGATGAACATCAACAAAAGCAAAATGCGGATAATGGAATGTAGTCGAATTAAGTCTGGTGATGCTGAGGGAATTAGATTAGGAAATGAGACACTTAAAGTAGTAAAGGAGCTTTGCTATTTGGGGAGCAAAATAACTGATGATGGTCGAAGTAGAGAGGATATAAAATGTAGACTGGCAATGGCAAGGAAAGCGTTTCTGAAGAAGAGAAATTTGTTAACATCGAGTATAGATTTAAGTATCAGGAAGTTGTTTCCGAAAGTATTTGTATGGAGCGTAGCCATGTACGGAAGTGAAACATGGACGATAAATAGTTTGGACAAGAAGAG
Organism: Schistocerca serialis cubense; assembly: GCF_023864345.2. Lineage (NCBI taxonomy): Eukaryota > Metazoa > Arthropoda > Insecta > Orthoptera > Acrididae > Schistocerca > Schistocerca serialis. The sequence goes on from NC_064646.1 coordinate 10,696,263, forward strand.
AATAGAAGCTTTTGAAATGTGGTGCTACAGAAGAATGCTGAAGATTACATGGGTAGATCACATAACTAATGAGGAGGTATTGAATAGAATTGGGGAGAAGAGGAGTTTGTGGCACAACTTGACAAGAAGAAGGGACCAGTTGGTAGGACATATTCTGAGGCATCAAGGGATCACAAATTTAGCATTGGAGGGCAGCGTGGAGGGTAAAAATCGTAGAGAAAGACCAAGAGATGAATACACTAAGCAGATTCAGAAGGATGTAGGTTGCAGTAAGTACTGGGAGATGAAGAAGCTTGCACAGGATAGAGTAGCATGGAGAGCTGCATCAAACCAGTTTCAGGACTGAAAACCACAACAACAAACATTTACATTATACTGTCAATTTTTATGATTGTATCGTACGCAAACAAATCTGCCTTGGGTGGTTTATTTCTAAAAGAGAGACATTGCAACTGTTGTACTCCGTAGGTGCTCAATTGTTTTTAGAACTCCTTTACTCTCCATATGGTTTTTCCTGTACAACGTTAGAGTTTCTCATCATGATCACAAGATTGTTTCTAAATCATTACTCTGTATTGGCCACACAGCTGAAACCAAATCATTATCTGCCAAAGCCATTTCCCCCATTTCATGGCAAAATTATTGCAGGTAAATATTGTCAATTTCCCAAACTAAGCAGCTTTACAGCTTTAATGCCAAAATTTTATATTGGATATGACATCTAATGAAATTAGAGAGCTTCTGAATAAAAAGTTCCAACAGGTGAAATCCTTGGAATTCATTCAGGCATTTTTCATCATGATTCAAGTTTAAGAAAACTAATATGCATCAGAGTTCAGTTATAACACTGGGAAATTGGAACAAAGAAAATAGATATTAAGCAATAGGAATCATTTCTTTCATTACTACTTTACCTTTGGGCCACAGCAGTTAAAGTATGTCTTTTTAGTCATAAGCCATCCAAGGCAGTTTTGTTTGCATACAATACAAGCATAACTATATAATAGAAGGAAACATTCCACGTGGGAAAAATTATGTATAAAAACAAAGATGAGGTGACTTACCGAACGAAAGCGCTGGCAGGTCGATAGACACACAAACAAACACAAACACACACACAAAATTCAAGCTTTCGCAACAAACTGTTGCCTCATCAGGAAAGAGGGAAGGAGAGGGGAAGACGAAAGGAAGTGGGTTTTAAGGGAGAGGGTAAGGAGTCATTCCAATCCCGGGAGCGGAAAGACTTACCTTAGGGGGAAAAAAGGACAGGTATACACTCGCACACACGCACATATCCATCCACACATACAGACACAAGCAGACTGCTTGTGTCTGTATGTGTGGATGGATATGTGCGTGTGTGCGAGTGTATACCTGTCCTTTTTTCCCCCTAAGGTAAGTCTTTCCGCTCCCGGGATTGGAATGACTCCTTACCCTCTCCCTTAAAACCCACTTCCTTTCGTCTTCCCCTCTCCTTCCCTCTTTCCTGATGAGGCAACAGTTTGTTGCGAAAGCTTGAATTTTGTGTGTGTGTTTGTGTTTGTTTGTGTGTCTATCGACCTGCCATCGCTTTCGTTCGGTAAGTCACCTCATCTTTGTTTTTATACATAATACAAGCATAACTGTTACACATCAGGTCAGGAACTGAATAATATCATCATGTTGTGGATGCAAGTAACTTACGGTTCTCAGTTAACATGTACCAAAGATAATAATTACAATAAACATTATAGAACAAAACATTCTATTTAAAGGTAAATTATTTGTGCTCAACTTGTGCACGTATAGAAAGAATGGCGAAGAAAAAATTACTAACATTTGAACTCATTTCTGCTGTCTATTAGAGGGAGGCTGCTTATAAGGGGGATAGCATGCATGGCAGACAGGGGTACAGCTGTATGTGAGAAATGAGCTAATGTGAACTGAACACCACAGATAAGAATGAAAGATGTACTATAACGGAGTAATCCCATTTGTGCAACTGTGAGAAGTTGATCTTGGTGGGAAGGGTATGGATGGCACGGGCTGTGCAGCAGTCATTGACATCAAATATGCTGTATTTGGAAACATGCTCTGCCACTGGGTTCTCGACTTTGTTATTTGCCTCAGTTCGATGGTGTCCATTCATTCTGGTGAACAGCTGGTTAGTGCCATACCCACACAAAAGGCTATGCAGAAATTACGGCAGAGTTGATTTACAAGACAGATACACCTGTAATAGGATTTGAGTATAATGGTGTGGTTGTATGTGGCATGTGTTGCACCTGAGTATTTTACAGGAACATGGCCACTTTAGCAAGAAGTTGGAGTTGACAGTAAACAAGTTTAAATCATAGTTCCCAGCACCTGGCAAAAATTACTAGGTCATTTATCTTCTGCAAATACAAAGTTTGCTATAGTACTTCATGCAGAAGTAATTATAAACAGTTTAGCTGATTAACGGACAACATAGTAAGACATTCTGAACCTAGTGTTTAGCTGAGGCATCATGATTTGCACTCTATTTCCATCCTCCAACCAACATAAGACATTCCTAGCAGCAAAGGAATCTCATTCCCTGTGCACTGACAAAGATGATACCAGCAGTCAATGATATTATTGGAGGGTGAGTTGAACAAAATAACAATTTTTTTTTTTATCTTAATGATGATAAATCTATGAAGAGCTTTGAGTGATAACAGCACTTTCAGTGCATATCAGAGAATATTCTGTCACTGGTGAAAATTGTGTTTTGCTGCTGGAAGGAACTATATATGAACACTGCTATGAGTGTACCTGACAGAGAAAAACACTGATGAAACAAAAAGGTACAAAAAGTGAGACAGTCCACATGTGAACTCAATGGAACAACTAAAAACATCTAAGATCACAAAGGACATAGTACAGTTGGATGACATCCTTACAGAAACAGAAAGACAGGTGTGTAAAAGAAGGGCACAAAACAAATGAAAGATGATAGAATGAAGGCTTTCACGATCAGATGATGCTACTGCTGGTAAACCTTTTGGGATATAAGGTCGTGGTCCATGAAACTCTTCTGTTTCTAATGTTTTGCCCAGACCTGCACTGGACATCTTCAGAGGTGTTGCTGCTCTGTTGAATCCTGCTGACTGATGGGTCAGCCATCTGAGAGCGACATGTATACTGCACTATAGCTAATTTCTATAGGGAGAAAACTGAGCAGTTAGCTTTAGAAAAAGTAAATAAGAAACCATCTTGCTGGTACTGTTTTGTAGATAACACATGTTTGGTATAGTCGTACAGTAAAAAAGCTTTGGACAAATTCTTTGGTCTTCTAAATAACATAAACCCAAAAATCCAGTTCACCATCCAAATATAAAATGACAACAAAATACTTTTCTTAGATGTTTTAGCTATGAGACAGGCCAACAGACGAATCTTCAGGTTTTTCAAAAAGTAACGCACACAGATAGATATTTATACATGAACTCTAATCAACACCCACAACAAATGAGAGGTGTCATTAAAAGTCTTGCCGAAAGGGCCAAAAGGATTAGCATACTAGAATACCTGGATCCTGAATTAAAACATCTAAAGCAGGCTTTTGAGAAAAATGGCTACTCAGGAAAGAAGGTAAACAGAATTATACATCCAAACAACGGAAGGCTGAAGGACAAGCATGGAAAACAACAATGGAAGAATACAGTTTCTCTCCCTTTTCTTAAAAAAGTAACAGATCAGATCTGAAAGATTTTACAGAAATGTTACATTACGCTGGTTTTTAGACCAACAAAGAAGATGATATGTGAACGATACACACACTTCTCTGTCAACATGTGGCATATATAAAATTCAGTGTACATGTGGTAAAGTTTATATTGGAACAACAAAGAGAAGCATGAAAACACAGCTAAAGGAGCTCAATAGTCTTCACCGACTATGGAAAATAGACAAATTGGCTGTAGCAGATCATGATCTTCATCCAAGAAGTCACGAAGTGAAGTTTTCTGAAAGAAAAATTTTATCTACAACAAACTATTATCCATGGCTATGTAGAAAAGCCATTGAAATATATAAACATAGAGATGATTTTAACAGAAAAGAAGATACCATGAAACTTAGCAAAATATGGACAGAACTTCTGCAGAATCACTACACAGTTCTTTATCTTTGACAAGGATCATCTCTGCTTATGTGCAACTCCTGCCATGCCTCTTTTCTACAGTATACATGTCGCTCTCAGATGTCCAACCCATCAGTCGGCAAGACTATGAAGAAGCAATGCCTCTGAAGATGTCCAGTGCAGTTCTGGATGAAACATTAGGGGCAGAAGAGTTTGGTTGACAATGACCTTATACCCCGAAAGGTTTACCAGCACAAATGAAATAACTGTAAAGGTTGAGGAAGAAGACTGGCAAACAAATGCTAGTAATGGAAGGAAAAGGAACTCAAAAAGGTGTGGATGTTTGAAGAAAAGAGTATCTGAGAAATGTCCAATAAGGCTTTCAAAAACTGGAAAGGAAAGGGAAGGGGATGGGGGCAGTTTATTTACCTGCAAGTAAGGCCTTATTCAGCTATTAGAAAGAAATTTTGCTGATTTAGAGATCTGATGAATCTTACTGAGTCTTTTTCCCATGGTCAACACCATCAGAATGATTTATACTAACAAACACTTAATGGTGATAAATTATACTGTACATGTGAAATTTGTTTTTCCATATTCTAATCTCCTGTTTACTTGTTCCATTAAATTGTTTTGATTTTCTTGTTTGAAATGCTTGTGACAGTTTTCATATGCCAACTGTGTGTCCACTAGAATTATACTGAGTTATGACCTATGTGGTTGTTGTCAAACACTGTGTCAACCACTAAGGATACAATTATAGTTCACTACAGAGTACACATGGCTGGAACCCTTTCAAAATCCAGTTCAATAGGCCCAGAAGATTTATGACAAGGACTTCATGTATAGTGGAAAGGAGTGGAGGTGACTGGAGACAGACATTTAGTCAAAAAGTTTCCCTTGAAGTGGGTCTTGTTGTGATATAATTATACTGTCTCCAGTTCAGGAAGGAACATGTTTGCAATTTCTCATAATAATGGTTCACATTTTGGATTACTATCTAAAAACTAGCCAGGTGCAAGTAGGTCTCATGCACTGAGAGTTCCCTACAAACTTAATTATGAATACACGCAGCACATAAATTCCAAGAATTGAGAATCTCTGCAACTTTTTCCTTTTATTGACATCAGTTCTGGCAAGGTATCGGTCTCACGGATTCAAAGATCTTTGAGAATGTTTTAATTTCAATAATATTAATGTGGTAGTCATGCAGGAGGCACGCGACCTTTATTAAGTTGTATGTGAAATGCCACATCTTGGTTCAGTAATCGCTCCTGGATATCTGATGATGGATAAATTCTGAAATGCGTCATATGAGCGACAAACTCATTCTTTGCCAGATGTTTGACTGACCCAGTCAGCTTGAATGCAGAGCTACCGATTGTTTTAATTTCAGTTTTGACACCAGGAAACAAATGGCAAAAGAAATATTTTTTCTACTTACCATAAAGAAGACACATCAAGAGTTTCCATTGCTTGAAATGTTTTTTTCTACGCAATGTAATTTCAAATTAACAATTTTCGTTTTTTTCACTTTACTTGTACTGTGAAACCTTGCTTCTTGCTAAATTCCATGATTCTAGGTCAACAAGAAGTACTCTATAGGTTTTGATGAATGAGTTTGCGAGTATCACAATAAATGACATAAAGGGCTATGCCTTTTGATTGCACTGACTTAGAAGCTTCAATTACTTACACTGCCAAGGTACAATATCTCTTGGTATGTGACACACATTTCAATGTGATACATCTACGTGTTCCTGAGAAAAAGAGCTTTCAACAGCCTGACAGACAGACAAAAAACTGATCCTATAAGTTTGACACACGCACACGCACACGCACGCACACACACACACACACACACACACACACACACACACACACACACACGCACACACGCCAACCCAACCCCACATGTGTGAAAATTGCATTTGCATTTGTGTGTGTGTGTGTGTGTGTGTGTGTGTGTGTCTTGTATTTTTCAACAAAGGCCTAAATGGTCAAAAGCTATAATAGTGAGAGTCTTTTCGTTGTGCCTATCTGCGACTCAGCATCTCTGGTATATGGTGAGTAGCAACTTTTTTCTCATAATATTGTTACATTCCATCCTGGATTTTCCATTGTTGGATTAAAAAAGACATTCCGTAGCTTGACATTTAGAACAGCCAAAGGCTGCTGCTTTCCATTTGGCGGGTTTTGTCAGTTTTCTTCTTTATTCTTTGTAAGTTTAAATTAAAGTAAGTGAAAGTGCAAATTTCATAATTTATGACTGTATCATTTTCTGGAACATGACAATAACATCTAGACCGCCACTTGGGTCCTAATTGTGTTAAAAAGCATGCGCATCTACACCATGTCTCACAATTCTTACAATAAACAACAGCAAAGAACCTGCAGATGTTTACATGTGCTGTGAGCAAGATTTTTAAACTGTATTGGATAATTAATTTGATATTGCACATGTTGTTGGTCTTGGCAAAGTGAAAATCAACAAAGACAAAATATTCTTACAGCAACAAAGACTATCAGGGCATTTGGGTCATTAAGCAGCAGTACATAAGAAATTAGCTGAAAATGAAGATTCTTCAAGACAGAGAAAGATGGGGGGGGGGGGGGGGTGAGAGGGGAAGGGGCAGACACACAGAAGATACTTTTTGTGTACGACTGAATTCCAAGCATGATTATTTTCCATCCCTAGCTCAAGGAAAACAGTATTTCTCTGTACATCTGCAAACATACTCTGGTAACTGTGAAGTGCATGGCAGATGGTACTTGGCATGGTGCTGCATACTAGGCTTCCCTCTTGCTACTGTCCCATATGTAATGTGGGAAGAATAATTGCTTAAATGTCTACGTGCATGCTGTAATTGGTCTCATCCTGTCCTCATAATCCCTATGGGGACGATGCATAAAAGCCTGATGAATACCTCTACATTCTCCAGTTAACCCTGGTTCTTGAAATTTGTAAGCAGTATTTCACAGGATAATTTGCACCTATCTTAAGAGCCTGCCCAATTCAGGTTTTTAATTTCTGTGATGCACCTCTATGGGTCAGACTAATCTGTGCCACCCTTTGTACACATTTAATACCCTCTGTGGAAAAGTTTTTGTGTGTGGAAGTGTGTATTTGTGAAGAGAAAATTTAGCGTGTTTGAAACCTAGAAGAAAAATTTCATCTCTGAAGGATGTGAATCAGACAGCAGAAAGAGCTTTCAAACTGATGCTAGGTATTCAAGGACTGATAACAACCAAGGAGCAACAGAAACAACTTGAATTGGGTTGCATACTAGAGCATAGAAAGCCCTATCCAAATCGTAAAAATGTTACTTCAAAAAGGAAATACCCTGATTCTAATAAAAGTGAATATTATTATGCTGCTGTTTACTACACCTTTAATTTACCCATTATAATTTAGTTGCCAGTTTACAGCAGGATCAATATTTAAATTTCAGCACAAAACTTTTAAAGTGATTTGGCATGGTCTCCCATCACAGTTAGCTAAATTTTTGTATCTGAATATGCTTTAGTAGTGTGAAAATGTTTAAAGAATATGTGTTATAAATTTTGAAGAAAGCAATTGTTTCACTCACTGTAGGTACTCCTTAGTATGCTGGTACATGGAAAAGAATTATTTGAGCAGGAATTTGGAAGCAGAAGGTGGCACGGCTGTGTGGATTTTAGAGGAGGGGTCATAGAGGAGGTTAGGCAGACAGATACGCATAGACTACAAATAAGAGACCCTTGAAGTACAAGTGACAGTTTAAATACAATACAAATGGAAAGGAAATCAAATTCTGCTGACACAAGAAGCATAAAAACTAAAAGAGAGAACGTAGAAATGAAATCACAAAGGCTTATATCACAAATCCTGACACAGTGGATCCGGCCTTTATCCACACTTCAATATAAACTGTTCATGATACAAAAATACTGTCTCCTCAAAAGACACTGACACCTCCACAAAAGTGTCTATATATGACTGTGAAATTATTTTGAAAATACTATTTTTTCTTTCAAACAATGGAAGCAGAATAGGTAACCACTCATCATATGATTAAAGCATTAAGTGCTATACAGACACATAAAGAATAATGAACTTTTAGCGTAGATTTTGGACAATGTTCTTCCCCTCTTTATGACAAGTGTCTACTTTTACTTCTTCCATTGTATGTATTTCACCAACACTTATGAAGTATCGTACTAGCTTTCTCTTTCAAGAATTTATCACAGATAACATATTAGAAATGTAAGAAACGATAGGTTGCTACTTACCATAAACAAGACACATTAAGTTTCAGACAGGCATAATTAAAACACACTTAAATAAAGCTTTTGGGCACAGCCTTCATCAGCAAAAGAGAAACACACATCATTCATAGACACAAGCAAGCACACCTCACACACACATGACCACCAACTCTGGCAGCTTGGGCCAGAATGCAACTACCACATGGGATCACATCCTTGCTGAGCTGCTGGTGCTGGTGATCATGTGTGCATGAGGCATGCTTGCTTGTGTGTAAAAATGGTGTGTATTTTTCTTCTGCTGATGAAGACTGTGGCTGAAAGCTTTATGTAAGCATCTTTTAATTGTGCCTGTCTGCAACTTAATGTGTGTTTTTTATGGTAAGTAGCGATCTATGTTTTCCTACAGTGCTGATACTCCTACCTGGAATTTCCATTGTTAGAGGATATTATTCCTCTTACAAATATGAATTGCTGTTTTATGGAGATGAAAGCAGGATTGGTTAATATGACATGATATTGTCCAGAAAATGTATAAAGTCCTGCATTTGCAAAATGCTTCTGAAATGATAAAGTAGTTCTTACTCTATATCTTTCCGTACACTTCGCAACAGGTCTTCTCTCTCTCTCCTAGCTCTGTAATTGTCCTGCGTTTTACGGAATTCTTGCGTGTAGTCCTGAAGGATCTCTCTATGTCGCTGAAGTGTATGCTGCACAGCAGGTCCAGCCTGGGTTTGCGTGGCACGAGCCTCTGCCATCCTCTCATTCAGTGAAGATAACTGAAAACAAATGGAGAAAAAATGTTTTTCGTGATAGGTTACTCAAAGAAAATTTGATTGTCCACAGCCAGAACAAACAATACTGTAAGAATGCATAGCAATTAAAATGTGACAAAAGAAGCTTGCATCATATTTGGCAGAAATATTTTATTTGTGTACATATTGCATATGCTTTTCATAAACTTACATTCAGTTAAATATCATTCTCTGCACAAATAAAAATGTTGAGTGAAATTAGTCATCGTCAGTATTGTATTTTCTTGAAGTAAAAACAAAATTTATACAAAGTATGTAGAAGTGGTAGGAACTGAGTAGTCAATTCAATAAATGTGTATGTCACAAATGTTTACAACGGACATGTATTAGAAGATGTATTAGGATATGCTATCACAACGAAACATTACTATCTATTTATTCACCAAAAGTTAGCAATAAGAATGTTGTATAAAACAGGAGAGCAATTTTTCAAAAATCTGGAATTCTTACACTTACTTTCCAGTACATCTGCTCCTTAATGATAATTGTGGTTAATAATAAAAAGCCAGTTAAACTGCAATAGACACTATCAAAATACTATACTTTCAAGATAAGAAAACTAAACAGGCACGATTCTCAGTTGAAAAAAAATCTACGAATTTGGAAATGTCTCCTAATAATGTTCAGAAATGATGATCTTAAGGAAGAACTATAAACACATAAAGGCTTCCAGGAAAAGACAAAGCTGAAGGCAGGGAAATGTAGACCAAAGAGAAGGAAGAACAATGCCCAAAATGAATGCAGGAGCACTGATCAACAGTTAAAGTCTGGAAAAAGACACCAGAAATGTTGTGGTCCCCAGCTATCCAAACAAAGAAAGAAGACTATCAAAATCAAGACATGAAAATAATTTCAATATAAACAATGCTGACTTTTCTAGGTTTCATGGTATGGTTCTATATTGGATTGGATATTTTAAGCTCTAAAACAATAGTGTCAGTGGCTAATGGTAAAGGTCTGATTGTATTGCCATGGCATGTAGTAAAGGTAGAATCAAAGCATTTAATGCAATAGCGATGCTTCAGGTTAGAGTAGCTGGATGAAATGTAAATTTAATGTAGTGATGGGTCGGCTTAGGGGAGCAGATGAAGCCACACCTTACACTCCTAACTAACTTGATGCTGGGATCAAACAGTGGTTTAATAAAATATGCTGCTTCACACCAGGAATTCAGTGCATGTAAAAGGTTTTCAAAATTTGTAGATGGATATAGAACAAACATGCAAACCCCTGGGCACCCTCTCTTGGTCGGTGCAGTTACTATAGCAACTGTAGCTGGAACTGATCTTAGGACTGTGAAAGATGGAATTTTTGCAGGACAATACATATTGCAGCATAGAATGACAATAGTTGTCATAGTTCAGGAAAGTGACAATAGTATCTGTTGTGTCGGTAGCTGGGCCGACACCGTGAAGTTGAGATGGCTGAAAATGCACGCTAGACTAACGCTGTAGCCGATAGGGCACGCAAGGCTAACGCAGACGGGCGTGAAGTCTGGAACATGAGAACTTATAAATGAATAAGAAGAAAAGTATGTAGATGCTTATTACTTATCTTTTTATTAGTCCTTGGAATACATCTCTCTTGAATACTCGTAAGCTATAGGCACTGATACAAATGGCGCCTTGCTAGTTCGTAGCCATTAACTTAGCTGATGGCTATTCTGTCTCTCGGCTAATGAGAGAGAAAGGCTTCGTACATCTGGTCGGTAGCTAGGTTCTCGTACAACTGGGGCGAGTGCTCTCTCGTATCACGAGACCTGCCTTGGTGGTGGCGCTAGGTCTGCGATTACACAGTGGCGACACGCGGGTCCGACATGTACTAAATGGACCGCGGCCGATTTAAGCTACCACCTAGCAAGTGTGGTGTCTGGCGGTGACACCACAGTATCCTTTACAATTCTACTGCAAAATCACCCTGGAGTAAACTTGCAAGCAAGGGAATGGAGGGATGAATAGGCCAGAGTAGTAAATCATACATCAGTCTCTACTCAACAGGTGTTACGAGGTGCTACCCAAAAATCCTAGAATTTCATTGTACTGGTAAAACCAATAGCATATGACATTATGCCACTAAATGTCACTGGGCATATGTGTTAGCTACTGTGGCACAAAGTTGTGTCATCTTTGACGCACGCCATTGCGAGTTGTCATGGTGTGTGTCAGGTTGTGTTTCAGTGCTTCTGCGTATTGTGAAATGCATAATGCGAAGGCACAACAGATTTGCATCAAATTCTGTTTCAAGCTGAAGAAAACTACAGCTGAAATCCACCACATGCCAACAGAGGCATTTGGTGAGTGTGCACCGAGTCAAGCATGAACATTTAAGTGATTCAAGTGCTTCAAAAAAGGCTGAGTGTGGAAGGTGACAAACATTTTGGTTGACCGTCAATGTGCACAACACCAGAAATGATCATGAGAGCATGCGACATGAGTCACAAAAATCAAAGGCAAACAATTCACAATGTTTGTAACAGACTTGGGCAGTCTTATTGTACACGTCAACAAATTCTAGTCAATGAACTGAACACGAGATGACTTGCAGCGAAATTTGTCCCTTGTCTTCTCACCATCGACCAACAAAACCTCAGGATTCAGGTGTGTACTGAGCTGCCACAAAGAGTTTGAGAGTGGTGATGAATCTTTGATCTACATTTATGACCCTGAAATGAAGCAGGGATCATCAGAATGGAAAGACCATCTTCTCCAAGGCCAAAAAAAGCTTGAAATGTTTGCAGCAACATGAAGTCAATACTGATAATATTTTTCAACATTCGAGGAGTTTGCTTCACCTGGTCAGACTGTCAATGAGCAGTTTTACTGAGAGGCTTTGAGGCAACTGAAGGAAACTGTTTAGTGCAAACTGCCAGAATTATGGAAAAAGAAAGACTGGTTGGTGCACCATGACAACACACTAGCGCACACCTTGCTTGTTGTGAAGGAACTCCTGGATAAAAATAATATGGCAATGGTCCCCCATCATCCTTGCTCACCAGAACTACCACCACATGACTTGATTGAAGACATCCAAGAGGAACCACAGCCGGTCAAGAACACGCTTTACCCTGTAGACTTCCACTTCGTTGCATACATGCCTGAGATGGTGGTGACGGAGGCTGTTAGGACGTATGTACAGTTTTTTATTGTTGCAATGAAATTTTTGGACATTTTGGGTGACACCCCATACAATGTCCAGGAAAGTATTTGTAGTAGATTGCTAAGATTTGGCTGATTTCATTTAAAGACCAGAACAATAATGGAAGTCCATGGTCTGCAACCTGCAGTTTCTTAACGTGCTGGCCAGGGTCAGGCTGTGAGTCTTTCAGGCCGAAGGTGATAGATCGGGGACCCTATGTTGGTAAGATACGGGATGATAAAATTGTCAACTCTGTATCACATGAAGACAGTTTTGTGAGAGTACGGTGAGGGGTTTATGTCATCTGGATGGGCAGTGGAGTTCTTTCCATAGTTGTCACAAAACTGCTCGTCATAATTGTGGGATCCTGCCCACTCATCTCTTATAGGGTGCCTAGGAAGCTGTTTTATCAGATAGCTAGAAAACGTACAAGCAAATCATATTAATGGAGTTTGTTACAGTAATTGAAATGACAATATTTAACTTTGTATTTACAACAAGTTGTCGCAAGCAATTGGTGACATGCAAATAATCAATGTCCTTTGCTATATACAATTTCCATGCAAACTAATCATACAAGTTCATAAGTCACTGTTACTGTTAATATCACTGCTAGTCTTCTACTCTGGCTTTTCTAGGGCCCAGTTTCTAGTGCGGTCGAGGCTAGGTGGCACGTCGCTTTTATTCTCTTCGTGTAGAGGTCGCTCCTCTCGTGGTGATGTCCTAGTCAGCATGCTATTGGCTGACGTTGTCTCACAGCCCTCTCTGCTGTATCGTTCATATTTCACATCAACTGACTTCCGATCAAAAACAACAACGCACTGGTTGGTGCAGAAAAACTCTGGAAAAATTCGAAGGGGGCACTTCAAATTTCATTTTAAACATCATTACTGATGATGAATCTTGGATTTTTTGTTATGATCTTGAAAAGAAAAGTCAGTCGCCTCAAAGGGTCTTTCGAATCAAACCTAAGGCTATGAAAGTAAGATGAATTAACAGTACTGGTAAGAAGATGATTATTATTTTTCCCCTAAAATGGGCCACATTGCTACCATAACCTTAGGAGATACTGCCAATTGGCACACAAATGCCTGTCTACCACAAATTTTTTGAAAAAAGTTTATGAAAAATGCCCAAAAGGAAAAACAGTTTTAAATCATCGCATGCAGCAAAACTAACAACTGAGTATCTTCGTGTTCTGAATGTCAGTGCCCTTGGCAATCCACCACACAGCCCTGACTTGACATCTTGCGATTACTTTTTGTTCCCAAAAACTAAACATAAAATGTGTGGAATCACTTTTCCTTCAGATGAAGCAGTGAACATTAAAAAAATCTGGTTTCTGAAGTGCCTCAAGAAGAATGGCATCACTGCCTTAAGGCCGGGTTCGTCTAAAGTAAAAATATATTGTTGTTAAAGGGAAATATTTCAAAAATCAATAATATCATTTAATTTTTAAAATTAATTCTTATCTGATGATCAAAAATTTTACAGTGCCATTTTTGTACCTGTACAGTAGTAGCTGCTCACAATACAGGGATCACACTGCTGGTGTTGGCACTATAAACTCTCCACACACAAGGAGTAGTTGCCTTTTGCAAAAGACACACAGCGACTCTCTCCTAATCAAGACAGTAGGCTCATCTCTGTCCAAAGTCTTACTTCTGTGTACGTCTTTGGGCGATATTCCAGTTTCTTTTACTCCCCGTAGGGGTTTAAACAAAACACAAGTCATGTCTTTCTCTGGGACTGGATGTTAAAAGTGGATGAAAAAATACGTAACAAACTACAACTGCAAGGGGTACAATTCCTCCATTTACTTGGAAGGGTCTGAAGTACAGCAGACTTGATACACGAGCATTTATTCTAGTATACGAGGGGGGCTACACTCACAGAGAAAGGGAAGATCATGGTTTAGCACTGTGATGTTAGGCCCTACATATCTCCACCTACAAAGTGCGTTAAATGCCTCCATTTTGGACATTTAAGGGGCACAGAAATTTTGACATTTTAGTTTGAGAAGATCCCAGGAATTTCATCTTTGATTTAAAATTTCTGTACTCTCTGCATAAAATTTCTGTACTCTCGGCATTACATATGAAACAGTAAATATTGTAGATTGTATGTTTGGCATAATAAGAACAACCATTAAATAAGGTCTTGATTTTGGATATCAATGGTTTATTTAGGTAACATGTACAAGGTTAAATTCCTACAGTGTGTTTCATAACTTCAGTCTGAGGTACTCATTGGGCTTTGTGTGGCGTTGTGAATGCAGCAACAGATGCTCTGACATCAGCACAGGTGTAGCAGAGACCCCAACACTGTATGTTGTTCCATGGAATACTGCTAGCAGAAGCCTTCCTTGGAAAAATTTTAACTGTGTTGCGTAAGGAAAAAAGTGTCTCTTTTTGGGTGGGAGAGAAAATCAGTTGTTTGAGATCCTGTAAGTTGAAAAGATCTATGTCTGTAAGCATGCCGATAAATCTGTTTGTTATATTGAAATTCCCAGTTAATCAATGAAGTAAGCCTGAGTAACGTAAGTACATCTGAAGTTAGAAGAAATAAAATGGACAAGTGTTCTGCAGGACCAGACGACATATAATTTTATCCTGCTGAACCCTCACAACATATGTCATCTTGATGTCCCAGTGAACCCACCTGTGGCAATTGTCCCATTTGCAAGAAACAATGGATAACCAAGAGTACAAGTGCTTTGACCGAGTATTATGCTTCAGTGTTAGAAAGACGTACATATGCCTAGAGCCCCTTATTAATGTTCCAGTGTATATTTTCATCACTGCCTGCAGTTCTTCGGCATCTTCACAAATTCATCATTAAAAAAATAAAAACTATTTGAGTTTGCCGTACCAGTTACAAATTTTTGTCTTACATCAGGCTTCTTCAAAAATGCATTTCTAAGCTGATATTCAGATTGTTTAGATGCTATATTCAAATTGTTTGGATGCTAATGAAGATTTTAATTTGTAAAAAAAAATCATAAACTGGGTATGTCCTCTCGTTAAATTCATTTTTGGTGCACAAACACTCTTTAGATAATCATAAACTATTAGAACAAACTAAACAAACTACATGACAGACAATTCTCCAAACATCAAAAAGTAACCATCAAATATAAAATATCTTATTTGCTTTTAGAACCACGACATTCTAAAATTTTCAGTGTATCCCTTGTACACAGTGATCCCCCCTGCAATGAATTGACTATAGCATTAGGTTTTGTTATGGCAGGTAGTGAGACCAGAACAGGGTTTCAGATTGATTGCACCAAAATAGAAAGCACAATTTGCACTCCATAGATAAAATAAATTTAAGAAAGGTAGACAGTAATGCAAGGGGTCATGAAAATAAGCCAGGAATGCCTTTCGTGAGAGCCAAGCTGTCACCAGTGGAGTGGACAAAGGGCGAGCAAGAAAATATAATAAGAAGCAGGAATTGCAGTCTAAAACAGAAGGTGTACTGCAATGGTGCAGGGCTTATGCTCGCCACAAACGTACTCATGAAAGTCAGATATCCTCTGGGCAGACAGTTCTGTATTCTGGTGCTGAAGTATTCAAGTTGCCGCCAAGCACAATGCGAGGAACTGGGAATCATTGTAAATTTAAAAAAAGGAAAATTAAATACTAATCTTAGTTATCACTCTCAGATGACCTACATACAAGGATTGAGGACTGCTGTTGGAAGCAAGACCAAGTAATAATACTCACTGTAAACAGGTCATTTTTACAGCATGCAAATAACTATTTTCTGGTGATTATTATTGGCATAGCCATTTTGATATCGAGCGAGCACTAGTTACAACAGCTACAGTCAGGCCAATGGAGGAACATCCCTGACGCTTCACTCAAGTGGGGCACATTGTATGGACGGGGACACAAGCACAAATCTGACCTCTGGAATTTGTAAACATTGTTTTAGTGATAGTCCTGTGTTGTCACCCTTCAACTCAATGTTGTGCTTAGTCCGCCAATATGCGACCAACACAGTGTAAAAATAAACAGCTGCATAGTAGCATTGGCAACATAGCTGCTGTGTGTCACAGATATTCTTTCAAGTGGCTGAAATATAATTAGTGCAAATGAGATGGCAACAATGGTTTTTCCTCTTCAAAGTAGCTGTTTCCATGATAATTTTTTGTTTATTTGGTCTGTCTAATCAGATTTAGAATAAAGTGTTATAATGGGTACATGAAACATGAGTGATTTCACATTTCCAAATGCTTCCACCTATTTCATAAACTTGTACCCACCATTCAGAATGTGTCTTGAGCAATGGATAATTTTGTATGTTACTAACCTTATTTAATAGTTGCTCTATCTCAAGGGCCATCGTCTCGAAAACATGCTCCCCACTGAGAAGTGGTACAGTATCCATGCTGAAACAAAATATGAAATTAAAATTTGAGTATTTCCACATCATCAAATTAAAAGTAATTTGAGTGACAGGTTCTTCCATGAAATTGAAGAATTTGAGGAAAATTCTTTCAAAACTAAAATGCAGTTTCTTCTTAACTTACAGTGTTGTTACGTACCACTAAAGCACAGTTACTAAACACACTTTCCCAAAAATCCTTTCTGACAGAAGAGAAAGTAAATACTCCTGAATTCGAATCAAGAACAGCTGCCAACATGAGTAACTTAGAAGTAGATATCCTCAGTGTAGCGAGGCAACTTAAATCACTTAAGAAAGGCAAGGCCTCTGGTCCAGACTGTATATGAGTCAGGTTCTTCTCAGAGTAGGCTGACACAATAGCTCCATACTTAGCTTGCTGATCAAAAGATCCATAACTAAAGACTGGAAAGTTGCACAAGTCACACCAATACTCAAGAAAGGAAATACAAATAATACACTGAATTAAGGACCAGTATCATTCATGTCAATCTGCAGTAGGATTTTGGAACATGTACTGTGTTTGAACATTATGAATTACCTCAAAGAAAAAGAGTTATCGACATACAGAAAATATCATTCTTTTGAAACAGGACTAAATCTTCATTCTCATGAAGTATTGAATGATATCAACATAGGATGTCAAATTGACCCCATATTTTTTTAATTTCCAGAAGGCTGTCAGCACCATTCCTCACAAGCGACTACTAATCAAATTGTGCACCCGTCTCTGTTATGGGACTGGATTCATGATTTTCTGTCAGAAACATCACAGTTTGTAGTATCTAATGGAAAGTAATAGAGTAAAAAAGAAGTAATATCTGGCATTCCCTAAGGAAGTGTTATAGGTCCTCTGCTGTTCCTGATCTACATAAATGATTTAGGGGACAATCTGAGCAGCCCTCTTTGATTGTTTGCAGATGACACTTGTTTACTATCTTGTAAAGTCATCACATGATCAAAACAATTTGCAAAATAAGGTAAACAAGATATCTGTATGATGCAAAAAAGGCAATTGACTCTAAATACTGAAAAGTGCTAAGACATCCACATGAGTACTAAAAGGAATCCACTAAATTTTGGTTACAGGATAAATCACACAAACTTAAAGGCTGTAAATTCAACTAAGTGCTTAGGGATTACAATTATTAACTTAAATAGGAATGATCACAAAGATAATGTTGTGGGGAAAGCAATCCAAAGGCTGTGATTTATTGACAGAATGTGTAGAAAATGAAACAGGTCTACTAAAAAGATTGCCTGCACTACACTTGTCTACCCTCTTCTGGAATACTGCTGCATGATGTGGGACCCTTAGCAGACAGGATTGATGGAGGACATCAAAAATGTTCAATGAAGGACAGTTCATTTTGTATCATCACAAAATGGGAGAGAAAGAGCCACAGATAGGATACATTAATTGGGGTGGCAATCACTAAAGCAAAGACAATTATCATTGTGCCAGGATCTTCTCATGAAATTTCAATCACCAAATTTGTCCTCAAGAGTGTGAAAATATTTTGTTGGTGCCCACCTACATAAGGAAAAATGATCGTCATAATAAAATAAGAGAAATCAGAGCTCGCACAGAAAGATTTAAGTGTTTGTTTTTGCAGCGTGCTGTTCAAGAATGGAACATTAGAGAAATAGCTTGAAGATAGTTTGACGAGCCCTTGGTCAGGTACTTATTTGTGAACTGCAGAGTAATCATGAAGATGTAAAAGTTATTGAGTTGATCATTCATACAGTAACCTGTTTTCAAGTTTCCTCAGTATCTGGATAACAACATTTATAAGTACAAGAATGACAGCATGAACATCATAGTATTGGTGTTAACAGATATAGATATAACTAATCAGGCATGAGAGAGAGAGAGAGAGAGAGAGAGAGAGAGAGAGAGAGAGGGGGGGGGGGGGGTCAACTGTACAAATTTTACACTGAGAAAAGCTGACTCATTTCACATCACAGTGAGAGATTGAAATTGTTATCCACAGGCATGCATATAGCTTGCTTACTTTTAGTTTCAACTGAAGCAATCTTAAAATCTCACAATGGATTCAAGTAGAGAACTTCGTGACATTTTATTTGTTAAGACAGGAATATTGTGAACATTATGCCTTTAGTGCTCTCGCTCTTGATCCAATGCCTTGCTTCACTGAAAATCCTTGTCTGAGATAACACTGTCAAACATGCAAATTTTGCCCATTGCCTCGACGACATATTCCAAGAACATGTCTGTCAGAGTGGGCACCTTCATACCATATCCTGAAAAACGTTCATTGTCAATGGTGAGCTCAATAATGACAGACAATATGTAGTTCCTTGCATCAGTCTCCAATGTTATACATCTTCTGGCTGATCTGTACTATCACAGCTGCATGAAGTGTTGTATGAGCCTCAGATCTGTAGAGCCAGACAAACTTTTAAAGTAAAAAAAGGATGACATTAACATAATAATACTTGTGGAGACTCCTACTAATACACAGGGAGAAATTGAAGAATTATAACATTTAAATTTAAAAATAAGAGTGAGTATGTTGTTTCTTTTAATTTCTTATTCTACGATCAGTATCTAAGCAATATTTTTTGTGTAATAGGACTTGTCCATTGGAAACAGTTTTGTTTTAGATTTAAAATATGTTATGTTAAAAATGAAGTTTTTGGGCTCGACTGCTAGTTGGCTAAATACATTTATCCACAATTATGATTCTGGCTATTCTACTAATTCCACATAACACCTAACTATGATTTGCATCAATGCATATTCATTTCTCTTAAGAGGACATCACCCTCATTTCAACAATGTTCTCTTAAGAGGAATGAATATGCCCTGACAGACTGCATAGTGAGGTGTTATTACTTGGGAATCCAAAATAATGAAAGTAGATGAACACATCCTGTAACAGTCCAGGTCTAAATTTTGTATTTTCTTATACACTTCAGCATTGTGGTCACAAGCAAACAGAAATTAATTTCACAACATGCTTTTGTGCTCAGACATTTTATGTTATTGTGGATATTGTTCAAGAGTCACAGACAACAAAGACAGGACCACGATATGGCATTGTTGGAGAAACAACAAGAGCAGTATGGAGGTTGAGCAGGAGAAAGGTAAGGACAGAAAGAATAAAGAAAGAAAGAAAGAATGACAGACAGAGAATGAAGGAATTTGTTTATGTGAAAGTTTCATCTCTGAAAATCACGAAATCTGTCACCAGAGAATCTGGATGGCTCACATGCTGTAACAAGAACTTAGGTTTTAGGTGAGTTTTTCTGTAATGCATGCTCAGAAACTTGATACTGGGTATACTCATTGCAGACTGTTCAGCTATGTCTGTTTACGTGTCTCATCAACGTCATCATGGTCATCGCTACAGAGGGGGCAATGCAATGAACCCATGCCTATTGGTATGCAGTGCTAGTTGTTTCACTTATGGCTCTGCCTTTAATGTTGCAGTTTGTTGCCTGTGGTGGGTGAATGGTGGTGTGTGTTGCAAATGGCTCTTTGGCACATTCACGTTCAACTGTCTAATCAACCACCACCTTCATTAACTTGGGATTAATTTCGGGGTGACTCGTCTTGCCCCTCCCCCCCCCCCCCCCTTTTTTAAATACTATATGCCCACACTGGAGCACTTGAACCCATCCATATAGAATTAAGTCTTCCAAGCAGGGATTTGACTTTTCAACTTCCCAGCTTCCTATTCTGCTCTCGAATCTGACTTGGCTGACCTTTCTTCATCAGGATGTACTGTTTTTGTTTAAATGTTTTCAGCTCAAGTCTCATTCTCTGTTCCTCAAAGCTGTCTTTTGATCCATGTTTTCAGTTTGATGTGTTGTTATATTTAATGCCTCCCAGTGTCATATTATTGAATTAGGAATTTATTAAGTGTTTCTTCTTACAGTTTGGTCAGGTGTTCATTGAGCTTCTTTCAGTTTAGTTGCTCTGCTTTCAGCCAAGGCTTTCTCATACTGAATTGTCCAGTTAAATAGTAGTTGTTTCAATCTTCAAGGTTGTCACAATTTGCTTTTCTTCTTTAAACAAAATTTGTGGTCCAGTTTTTACCAATATTTTTTTCAATTACTTTTATTTAAATTTGCTACTAATGCAAGATCATCTATGAATGCTGTGCTATTAAGATTGATATTTTTTTTCAATATTTATCTTTATTTGGCATTTTTTGATCCGCTCTTGCATGACTTTCTCCAAGAACAGTTAAACAGTAATTGTGAGATCCTTGACTCCTAAAGCCGCGAACATCAACTCCATACATCAGGAGGTAATGGACGACGTTGAGGATGAGGTTATTAACATCTGGTACCAATCCGCACCATCAGTTGAACACACCCTGAATGATGGACCTCTCCATTTGATCTTCTGCCGCTGCCGTCAAACAACCATCCAACATACGTGCAACCAACTCCTACACAAAGTAAAAGTTCCATAGAAAAACAGACATTTGGAGTACGAAGGACAACATGCCAGTATGTTTTCACTGTGGATGCCCAGTACATTATATGCTACTGCAGAGAGAGAAGGCTCCACAACTGTGGTACTTGACCGTGTGGAGTATGTGGCAGAAGGACAGCGTCAACTCTCCGACACCTCAACCTACAAAGCTGTTACCCAGGATCCCATTCCCTCCATCCAGACTGAGCTGCAAAAAATCCTAAAAATCCAAGGTCCCTCACAAGGCCTCACATCGGCTTCCATAGACTTGCTCACTCCACCTGAGCCACGTACCCATACCTTCTACCTATTACCCAAAATCCACAAAGAGAACCATCCTGGCCGTCCCATTGTAGCAGGCTTCAAATCCCCAACCGAACGTATCTCAGCTCTGGTAGACCAGCACCTACAACCTATCACCCGCAGACTCCCATCCTACATCAAAGACACAAACCACTTCCTAGAACGCCTCAAATCCATTCCCACTCCTCTCCCACCTGAAACCTTTCTTGTCACCATAGATGCTACATCCATTTACACAAACATCCCACATACCCATGGTCTCTCTGCCCTTGAGCACTACCTCTCCCAACGCACACCCGAAGATCTTCCAAAAACCTCATTCCTTATCACACTTACCAGCTTCATCCTCACACATAATTACTTCACTTTTGAAGGCCAGACCTACAAACAAATCAGGGGAACGGCCATGGGAACCAGGATGGCTCCCTCCTATGCCAACCTCTTCATGGGCCGCGTGGAGGAGGCTTTCCTGAAGACCCAACAGCTGCTTCCCCTGGCCTGGTATAGGTTTATAGATGACATCTTTGTGGTCTGGACTCATGGTGAAGAAACACTCCTTAATTTCCTCCATAACCTCAACTCCTTTTCAAATCTGAATTTCACCTGGTCCTTCTCCAAAACCCAAGCCACCTTCCTGGATGTTGACCTTCATCTTGTTGAAGCTCACATCCACACCTCTGTCCATATCAAACCCACAAACAAACAACAGTACCTTCACTTTGATAGCTGCCATCCTTTCCACATCAAACGCTCCCTTCCCTACAGCCTAGGTATTCGTGGCAAACATATCTGCTCCAGTAACGAATCCCTCAACAACTACACCAATAACCTGACCAGTGCTTTCCTCTCCCGCAACTATCCTGCAGACCTTGTCCACAAACAGATTTCCCGAGCAATACATTCCTCCCCGTCCAACAACAATGTTCCTACCCCCAGACCACACAGAAGCATCCCCCTTGTCACCCAATATTATCCTGGCCTCGAAAACATCAACAAATTACTCCGCCAGGGATATGACTTTCTCAAGTCAACCCCTGAAATGAGATCATCCCTTGACAAAATTCTCCCCACACCACCCAGAGTTGCCTTTCATCGCCCCCCTAACCTCCGTAACATCCTTGTTAAACCCTACAATATTCCCAGACTACCTTCTCTACCCAGTGGTTCCTACCCCTGTAACCGACCCCGCTGCAAAACCTGCCCCATGCATCCCCCCACAACCACCTACTCCAGCCCCGCTACTGGTAAAACATACACAATTCAAGGCAGGGCTACGTGTGAAACTACACATGTCATTTATCAACTGACATGCCTGCACTGCACAGCCTTTTACATCGGCATGACAACAACCAAACTGGCTGAGCGCATGAACGGACACAGACGAACTGTCCGCCTAGGAGATGCCCAATACCCAGTAGCGGAGCATGCCCTCCAGCATAATTCTAGGGACCTAGGAACCTGCTACACCGTATGTGCCATTTGGCTTCTCCCACCCAACACCAGTCCCTCTGAACTGCGGAGATGGGAACTTGCACTCCAACACATCCTTTCATCCCGCCATCCCCCTGGACTGAACCTACGTTAAACAACCTCACTCCCATTCACTCTTCAGTCTTCTCCTCTTTCCCTTTCCTCTTTAGCCATTCACGCATCTTTTCATCCTACATAGTTGTGTTTATCTTTATACTATATACCTCTTTACTTCTGTATGCATCCTCTTTGGTTTGAAGCTGGCACAGTACTTACAGTAGAATATCTTTGGCTTCTCTCTGACAACCATGCCTCATCCTTGCTACCCTCCCTGTTTACCTTTCCCTGTTGCTTCATAACCTGGGTTGTGTGTAACTGAATCCACTTTCCCTTCTTCCCGTTTTTCCCCTCTCTCCTCCCTGATGAAGGAACAAAGTTCCGAAAGCTAGGAATGTAAGTTTTCAGTTCTGTTTTATGTGTATCTATCGGCTGTACTGAGCTGAGGTAAGTACTGGCCAGCCCCTCTATCTCTTTGTTAGTATTTAATCCAAATTATTAATCACAAACATACATTATTAACTAATTAAGGACTTAGTCTGATGCCCATCTTTGGATCTAAATGTCACTGTGTAAAAAAGTCTGTGGGATTGGAAAAATTTTGCTGCGAGTTTCAAAATCATATATTTCTGTTACCATACTTGCAGCTCCTTTAGTAAAACTTTTTAAGGCCCATGACGTGGTACTGACTATATACAAGGCATCTTACAAGCTATGGAGTCAAAGGTAATTCCCCCCCCCCCTCTTCACCCCCCTCCAGTACTGTACTCAGCTGTAATTTGTCTTTATTGAAGGTTACAGAAGTAACAAGAATAGGTAATTCGAATCAAAGACTGTTCTGCAGGTAAGTGCACTGTGAGGCACAGCTGCAGCACTACTGGAGGATCAGACAAAAAAAAAAAAAAAAAAAAAAAATTACCTTACACGGCAATGGAGTATTCACTAGCAACATGACAATCAGTGATATCTATATGGTGCCACAAACAGCATGACAAACAGTGATTACCATCAAACAATGAGACCCTGGAAGACTCACTTGGAAGTTCTTTGACTTTGAAAAGAATAGCAGCAATTTTTGGAGTATGGCATGTATATACCACAGAACTTATCCTAGAAATTTGATAAATCTCCATTTTCTGTCTGAACTTTAAGATTTTTAGTTATCTGCTGAATTAACAGTAGCTTTTGGGAAAAATATGTTCAACTAATAATATATTAGACCCTTCTTTAGCATGTACTCGGTTAACAAACTTCATTTCATTCCACAGTGTGTATTCTAAACCTTAACCTTGACATCATTCAAAGTCTGTTTTGCATGACAATATCTCTGAGCTACATAGTCCTAGTTTTTGCTTACCAATTGTCTGTCAAGGAAAGATAGTAAATTAACAAATTAGTGAACACTTTTTCTCACTGTATGGGTTAACTTGGAGAATTTTGAATCTTTTCTTATAACCACACACACATTGGAAATTTGTTGCTAAATTGAGATTTAGCAGATAATGTTTACGGATTACTTTCTCAATAAATATTTTATGGAATCTCTTCGGGCAAGTGACAACAACAAATCAGAACTTTACAGAGCTTAAATTTTTTCCAATGGTCTCTGGGCCGTAGAGTATAGGCCTATTTGCCAGTAAAAGTTGCAAGCACAATGATATGGAAGCTGATCTTCTACGACTACTTGTTACAATATTTTTATCTGTGTTCATCTATAACAAATTTTGCAGTGCTTACAAAAACAGACTTTGCATATAGAAGATCACAGCTTACAATCACTAATATGATAGTGTTCTATTCCTGTGATGTTGGCCAGGTACAAGATATCTATCTCTTCCAATTCCTCATCACCTCTAACTACACAATCAGCTCATCTAACTTTTACTTCAGATCTCATGATGTTATGGAATAATAATAATAATACTTCATTGTGAACTTCTAAGAACTTGATGCACATATCATGATTCAACTTCTTGCTGAAACTATCTGCCTGACATACAACAAATAAAAAGTAAAATAACTCATGGCAGTCCATATGTATCCCTCTTCCCCCACCCCAAACAATAGTTTTCAGTTTTGTAACTGCTGTGAATTACTCTGATAGCCTATCCTTTTCCATCCCGCACTGGCACTGGTGCAGATACAAAGCAAACAGAGATATGCTGAGTAGTTTATCTCTAATTATAGAGTAATAAATACAACATTGTGTTTGGCCAGTACCTTTCAGACTTGAAACCATGGCCCCCAACTCCTGTTCCAAGCTTGCTGAAGGAAACGAGTTTGAGGTCAATCTCATTTTCAAGCTGCCGTGCTTGTTTCCGTAGATCTGAGAAATAGAAAGAAACATGGAAATTCTTCAGAATGACTGTCACTTCACACTACAAAAACAAATAACGCAGGTTATCTTGTGCATAATATACATTTTATGCCCTTCTAAGCTAATGTTTATACTGTTATTGTCACATTATAATCGGCTAGAAAGTTGACAAAGTAGAGACAGAAATACGATATCCATATTTTATACAAGATCTTTTTCTCTCTCTATACAATCCTAAATCGCGATGTATGTAATTGTTAGAATTTGGAACAGTTGTTAACGCAGTAGAGTTCCCTAAAATGCTACCACTCCTGAAAGCCGTATTTTCGCATACTGAAGCTCGAACGTCATAACATAACAGCATATATTTCTTTTGTAACCGAAATCGGTTTAAAAATTAGGACCGAATTATTCACATAATCATTAGCAAATCGTCACCGCCCAATGACGTGGACAATAACAAACGCACAGAACCGCACGCAACTTTCATAGCGGTTTGTCATTATAGGGAGTTAACATGCTTGTGATCCAACAAAAAACGATGTAGTCAAACGCAGATTTTTTTTCCTTTTCTTTTTCTAACCTTCCCACCCTTCCATACCAACGGACGTTGCCATCTTCACACTTTTTATCTTACTGTGCTGTCATCTTTATATCTTAAATTTGCACTTTTCGTGCTTTTCACTTCTCAGCTGTCAGTCGACTTAGCTTTGTATCTGCAAAGTTATAACACACTTGGTAATGAAGTTGGTAACATCTTTGGAATATCGATCTATTTCGATTAAAGAAGCCGTTTTTCCCCCGGACAACAAAAACTATGCATGCTCCCACCACCAGATCAAGGCCAATACACACTGGCCGTCGCGTCACGTCACTTCAAAATATTCTTCAATGCATTTCGAAAGGCGGCATCCACACTGGCCATCCCGTCATGTCAGGTCACGTCACGGCGCCGTCAACGTTTCTCTGGAGGAAAATTTTGACGGCTGACTTCATCCGTCGGTTGCTGATTACGTGACCCACAAGCACATTTCTTCCCGATATACGGCGATGGGCAGATCTCTACATTTCGTTTCGTCGCGGTTTTCGTGGTTGACATCAGTTGTTTGTTGTTCGTTATTTGCTATTTGCTATACATTGTTTCGTTTCATTACTTCTTTTGTTAAAATTTATAATGAATAACGACAGAATAAGACTAGTTAGTAGGTGGAGTTTATTTGTATGTTGTCAGGCATTTTTAGTGTTAAAAAAAAATAAATGCACTGAAACCTTTAGACACTGCAAGTTGTTTGTTTAAATATGTATATGTGGCTGGCCTATTGATTGTTAAGCAGCTCTCCGAATTGTGTGTGAAACAGTTTTGCAAGCATCAGTGGTCAATATTTATGTGGTTTTACTAGCTAATCCCAGTGCAAATAATGCTCGGTTTACACTAGCAAGTTATTGCAGCAATTTACTTGCGCGGAGGAACTTGCCGCGCGATTTGCGAGTGTAAACATATCGCCAAGTCGACTTGCGACTGTAGCAATTTATTGCGGAAGTGACTCGTTGCACGTTTTCCGCTTCCAGTGTGAACACCACGCAAGAAGTATCTGCAAGTAACTTGCAGCATTTAGAATTTATTTCTATTTCCTGCAAGTAGGAAGCGCAAGTTATAGTAAGTATGTTGTCTGCATAACATTCATATTTAACATTTTACTTAATGTGGTGACTTAACTTTATGCAACCATCTTACGTATTATATGCAAACAAATGTCAGAAATGGAGGAGAAACGGGAATGGATGAAGCAGAATACAGAACATTTTATTGAAGCCGTGGAGAGCTACCCCGAAATACGGAACGTGCGTAACCGAGACTTTAAGGATAAAGTGAAGAAGATGAGCGCTTTAAATGAAATCTCGTCGATATTCGACACATCTATAAAAGAAGTACATAGGAAGTAGCATAACTTGAAGACACAACCCCTTTGCCACCTGCATCCACTCGCTTATTGTTTTAGGAGTCTAGAAAAAGACGATGTGTAATTATTACATGTTCTATTTGCTTAGCTTTTCACTTTCCATTTTACGAGCATTAGAAAAAAAGAAACATTTTTATAAGCATATCATTCTGTAAAATGCAGTTTATTTCAATAAAAATTTAATTTCATTGTTGTGTTTTCACATACCTTCAAATAATTTTCCCTTTTCAAGATGTTAAAAAAGGCTCTACATACATCGGGTACGATCAGAGAAATCGTGCAGACGGGAATATGAAACAAGTACATTAGGGACTTGTATGAGTCTCCTACAAAGAAAAGATTTCAAAAGTCAAACTTTTTTGGTTGTATCTTTCACATAAATAAATGAAATGCCTATTTTATTCGTAGCTCACCGGTAGCTGTAAATCATAGAGTGACTAGCAAACGTTCCTTTGCTAAAATAGCAGTACCGAAGTTTGTGTCTCGTTTTGATATGACGGGCGCTATTAACATCAACAAATACTGAGGATCATTTGAGGACATTCTGCAAAAGTATCCATGCTCTCGATACTAAGTTCTTGCAAAAGGTTATTACAGGCACTATTTTGAGATCTTTTCTTTATCTACTCTCTAACAAAAATACTTCTCTTTTTCTTTTTCACGTTTTGCATTACAATTGCAAGAGCTGCAGCATATCTCACCCACCTACTTGTCATTTTACACTTCGGCTGACACTCGTAGTGGTAATGAAAGCATATGTAAACAGTATCAGCAAGGTGTTGATGCAAGTTTCTTGCCAAAGAACTTGCGGAAGAATCTTGCTTAATTCTTGCGCTGCTGTGTAAACACAGCCGCAAGCGGCTACCAATAACTTGCAGCAATAACTTCTGCAAGCGACTTGCTAGTGTAAACGCAGCTTAAGGCACTTGATCTACTAAACCTATAGGGAAAAGATATTTAGGTAGATATAACTATTGTACAAAATTTTGCAGTTGACTGGCAACTAAATTTAACCTTAAAGAAACTAATTTTTTATGGGATTCAATGGCAGCTCATAATACTGTGTTTCTTTTAGTAATTCTGCATGCAGTTTGATAAATAAAAAGAAACTGATACTTCAACTTTCTAAAAAAAAAATGTAGATTCCTCTTCCTCAAACACTTTGTATAGTGTGTGAAATACCCCTACTGCACCACATAATCAAATTTTTCGGACCCACACTCTTTCCTTGCTTTGTTTTGCACATCGGTCTTCTTTCTCTAATATACAAGTTATCCCTGCAAGCTGCAAACCATCTACATTCAATAATCGTCGTTTTTGTACAAATGTGGACTACAGCATCCACATATATAAGCTATCGTATTGTTTATGTACACTTTGTGTGTAAAAACAATTGAAAATCATCTTGAAAAAATCACAATTCCCGCGAAAGAGAAAAAAAAGGCGGTTGAGAACAGTCATGCGAGTTGAGACCATGTGAGTTGAACTGACTTGAAATGCCACAACGGTCAGTATGAACACTCCTTAACCTGACAGGGACCGTGCAGTAATGGCTTGTGAGAAATAGCATAACACTATCAGAGGATTGTGCATATAGTATACAAGTGTTGTATAATGCTAACCCTTTTACTGGATCTGACCTGATGTATGGCTAATGCATATGGAAATGAGCTATTAGTTCCTTTTCCTAAGAGTTCCTTAGATGTTGGAAAGAAATGCAGTAAAATTGGATAATACTGAATCTACGACCTTTCTGTACCAAGTTCATTAAATGATCTGTTTAATGGATTTGTGGTCACCAGCCTATCTCGGCAAAGAAATGGTTAAGTTCTAGAAAAGCAGAAAAAGTAAATTAGGCCTATTTTCCTATTGTTCCCAAACTTAATTTCACAAATAAATACAAGGGCTGTCCACAAAGTACATTACGTTTTCGTTTGTGTCCGTTAGGGGCGGGGCTAGCGCGGCCATCTTGGTGTCATGGTATTCCGCCGATCAGTCGGCATCCTGCCGTGCTAGTGAGAGGTTCGTGCTGTACTCCGTTGAGTTACTGTGACAGTTTGAAATGTCAGCGTTAATTGAAAATGCTGAGAAGTGTGAAGTGTGTGCTGTAATAAGGTTTCTGACTTCAAAAAACTGTACACCGATAGAAATCTATTGCCAGCTTTATGAAGTGTATGGGGACAACATAATCACTGAAGGTGGAGTGCGTCAATGGGTCATAAAATTTAAAAATGGCCGAACTAACGTTCACGACGAAGAGCGAAGTGGAAGACCCAGCATAGTGACTGCCGAACTTGTCGAAAAAGTCGATGCTGTGCTCTGTGAAAACCGTAATTTCACAATAACGGAACTCTCTATGAGCTTTCCACAAATTTCACGAAGTTTGTTGCACGAAATCATTATCACAAGTCTTGTGCAAGATGGATACCAAAAATCTTGACAAAGATTCACAAAAATCAGCGAACGGCTGCAGCGTTAACGTTTTTGGACGCTTACGAGAAAGGTGGTGACTCATTACTCGATCGCATCATTACTGGTGACGAAACATGAGTTAAACATGTGAACTGCGAGACAAAATTGCAGTCAATGGAGTGGGGGCACACAAATTCATCCCCAAAACCCATGAAATGCATGCAGACAATGTCGGCAAGGAAGGTGATGGCGACTGTCTTTTGGGACAGAAAAGATGTGATTTTTGTGGATTTCCTGGAGAGAGGAACTACAATAAACTCTCAAAGGTATTGCCAAACTCTGCACAACCTCAGAAGAGCAATACAAAACAAGCGCAGGGGAAAGTTGGGCTCAAAGATCTTGCTGATTAACGACAACGCCCGGGCCCACAAGGCAAATGCCACTCGTGAAGTTCTCGAATCTTTTAAGTGGGAGTTGTTTCCTCATCCGCCGTACAGTCCCGACCTGGCACCGAGCGACTTCCACTTATTCCCAGCAATGAAGAAGTGGTTGGCTGTGCAGCGTTTTGATGATGACGCACAGTTTTAAGAAGAGGTAACCACGTGTTTGAAGGCGCAGGCGGCCGAATTTTGCGACGAAGGAATTTCCAAGCTCGTCCATCGCTACGATAAGTGACTTAATTTAAATGGCAACTATGTAGAAAAGAAGTATTTAAGTGTGGCTTTCATCTGTATATAATAAAAAAAATTTCCAATACTTTATTTATTTTTAATTCGAAAACGTAATGTAGTTTGTAGATAGCCCTCGTATGCTTTCAGGGTACAGTTCTGAGAAAGACACAGTAAACTTCCAATTACTACACCCACATACATACAAACTTTTGATCTAGAAAGTTCATGGATATTTAATCATCACTATGTGGTAAAATAAATTTATCCAGAGGGGACTTCTATGTTTGCATTTTCCACTATCAACAGATTAGATACTTAAATATTCGGATAGCATAATAAACACATTTAATTTATTAAGACACTTTGTTTATAACTTTCTCTTTACAAATGATCTTTCAAATGTCAAAAGTAGGGTGTGTATTTTTATGCAACAGTGTTACTGAGCCACAGATGCAAATTTCTTTTTATAAGTCTCTGTGCTTTACTGAATTTCATTTTTATCTTTACTTTATTCAAAACTTATTTACTCGCTTTCACTTTACTTATTGCCACAAAGAGAGTCGAATATTCCTCCTATGGAACAGCGCATGAAGGCCCAATGGTACTGACCAGGTGCCGTGTCATCCTCAGCTCAGAGGCATCACTGAATGAGGATATGGAGGGGCTTGTGGTCAGCATACTGCTCTACCGGCTGTATGTCAGTTTCCGAGACTAAAGCCGCTACTTCTCAATCAAGTAGCTCCTCAGTTTGCCTCACAAGGGCTGAGTGCACCTCACTTGCCAACAGCGCCCGCAGACAGGATGGTCACCCATCCAAGTGTGAGCCCAGCCCGGCAGCACGTAACTTTGTTGATCTGATGGGAATTGGTGTTACCACTGCGGTATGGCCGCTGGCAGAGTAAGAATATTAAAATCATTAAATTTGTCTGAGAACATCTACTTCAGGACTTCAGCAAAATTTCACTTCTGAACTTCTACTATACAAATCATACAATACTTCTACCTTCACTTTAAAAGTTAGTTCACAACAATTATTTTCAGAAATTGATTTAAAGATGAAAATTTGTAACTGTACATACTGGTTAAGGTACTTCAAATGTTTTTATAAGAGGTTCACTCTGAATAATCGAATACCAGGAAAGGACCCTCTATAGGTGAATGATTAGGAATAAAATAACAGAGTGACTCAAATTTTATGTTCAACACTATAATTATTCAGAAAAAAGTTAATTTTGAATTAATGGTTCACACTCCTAATTTTTCAAATTATGCAGTTCATAGCCTGTTGGCTTTAGGCGTTGGATGTGGCAGATAGTAATGCCAGCTACACTAACTATGGTACAGTGCAAAAGTTTCTTGAAGATGGACTAATCAATTCTTGTCGTCATTTTAATATGTGTATCATTGCCCAACGATTTGTACTGAAGCCTTAATAATTCAACAGTCTTCATTCAACGCTATTGTGTAACAGTTTCCATGTGAGGCATAACTTGCTCCATCCGAATGTTGCCTCTTTCAGTGCTGAATACAGACTGTGTCCTCTCATTCCAGCTCGCTCTGCATGTAGCACATCATAACCCAAGCCATCTTTTATGATTCCCATAGTAACTTCTGTACAGTACAAATGCACTCGATCTTTTACATGACACTTCAGTAAGCCATGACAAATTATTGTTTAGTAAATTATACATTTGATATAGTTCTTTACATAAGTTGCAAATATCCATTAGCAAAGCACTCTAACATCACACATATCATACTTTCCAAATAGTCTTTGTGTATGACATTTACATTACAAGAAAATATAAATGCCAATAAAAATTATAAATTAGGTGACTGATTGAACAGTGGTGTTATATTGTGACTTAATAGGAGCAACGTACTATCATGCTTATGGAGTGGTAACTTATGTACAATTAACAGTCAAGAATGCATAACTATACCTTGTATCTGATATCAATGACATTCAAGAAATTACAGTAAAAGTTGGAGAACTAAAAGTAATTGTTATATAGAAATCTCCAGCTACCTCTTGGGCTCCACAGGTCATTCTGGTATCATAACATCCAGCCATACTCTGACGTTTTAACAATCACCACACTCAATCGAGGTCTGGCATTTATTACTACAATTCAGATTATTTCTGCGCTTTGCAATACTAGACTGCAGTGGGTTCATTAATATGATATGTATCCATTCCTGTGGTTCATCAATTTGGTTGGTTATACTAATTTGCCCATCTGTTACTTATTTGCCACAGGAGAAAACTATCAGTTTTTTTCTGATGCTAGACAACTAAATTGAGAGTGGTGTTTTATGGGTTCATAGTCAGTAGCATAGATAACTTTGTTTGTACAACATTGAACTTCTATTAAAATACACTGTTGCATTAATATTTTAATGTTTTAGTATTGATTTCTGCTCTAACGCATTTTTGTAAGGTAAAAGAACAGACATCCACACTGTGGAAAAACGTACATTTACGATGATTTACGTCATTTATGAATATATGCTCTTTTTTATGAGTATAGCACTCTGTTACCATGTTCTTAAAGGCAGATGTACCACTATTTTATATCCAGTTCAACATAATGGTTTTATACCTTACTGTGCGGTTATGGGCTAATTTTCTATCTTACATGTCATATCCTATTGTCTTTCAAGTTTGTTCATGATTCTGTTAGTTGGTATTCTTAAGATTTGTTTTTTTCTATTACTAGCTTTGCCAAGATGTTCAGAATTTCTTTCATTGATTTGCTGAGTATGGTGCTGGAATGACGATGTACAGATGCCTCTTTGCTTCCATCATAAATTGCAACTTAAATATCTTCTTGCTTTTGCTTGTCTCTGAAGTATTTATTTTGTAATGCTTGTTACCACATGTGTGGTCGACCATTTTATAAATAACTGAAAAACGAGAAAAACATAGATGTAAAATACATATAGACACTACAGTTCAAATAAGTACCTCCTACCCAAGTCTCACTAATATCTTCCACACTTTGATATCTTAGTTAGGTGAATGAAGTTCAGCCATGTACTGATTTATACTAAAGATGTGCTTGACTGCAATGACAATTCATGTGGCCGTCATAATGTATGTTACTGCATTGCTTACTGGAATGTACCAATCGTTATCAGTTATCTTTGTACTGTGTCACAGTCTGTAATGTACAAAATGATTAATACTTGGTTTCTGGTTTTTGGGATGATCTGACAATGAATTTAGCCTCAAAACTAATCATCAGATAGTAAAAGAAATCAATATTGCAACTATGATGGTTCTCTGTCATTTACTGCATAATTTGTTTGATCTGAAGTATACTGGTTAAAAAATAGGACAAATGTTTTGACTGGATTTTCTCCAAAGTAAATAGCTGTGAGAGACTTGTTAGAGTTATGATAAGTATAGGAAACAAGGCAACCCCAAGGGGCTACCACAAGCAATATATTCCAGGGTGGAATGAAAGTAACATGAAAGAGTATCATGAATTTCTAAAAAGTGGTGACCCAGAGATAATGGATAACTTGCTTCATAACCTCAATACAGCCAGTTATATTAAGTGGAAAGAGACCGCTGAGTCACTGAGTTTTCGAATAAGTAGAGAAGTGTGATCATTACTAAGGAAGTTGGGTGGGAATGAAATAAAAGTAAGGAACAACATTGGTGTATCAGCTAATGGGACTGTATCATATTTACTGGGTACATTCAGAGCGCCAAGGGATAAAACTCATACAGGCTACTTCAGACACAAACTTACACTGCTAAAAAAAGAGTGCTAAAGAGCAATCTAAGTTGTCAGACCTCTCTGAGCATCTGAAATTTCTGCTGTTTTTAAAACTTTACATCCTGGAAAGACATCTGGAAGTGATGGAATACGTCCTGAATTTCTTCTGCATCGTGAGAGCTATGCAAAAAGATGGCTGGCAGTTTCGTCTCTGACATTAAAGCTGGTTCAATCTTTCAAAAAAATGAAGCAACCAACAATCATAACAATACACAATCCCAGCAACTCATCAGACCAGCCAAAGAACTATTGCCCTATGACACTATTGAGCATTATTTCTAAGTTCCTCGAATGAAGTCGTGCAATCGGATGTCCAGTGGTCTTACAGAACCTTCCCATTGAGCAAGATGGCTTCTGACCAGAATGAAGCTGCACTGGTCAAATTTTAGCATAAACATAATTCATTGAAGCAGGATATCAAATGAAGCAGAAAACATCAGTTGCTTTCATCGATCTATAAGTAAGTTGCACATTTGAACTGGTTTGGAAGCGTGGGTTACTTTATAAATCATTACAACTTATTCCATGCTGATGGACAACAAAAGTAATCGACATGTTAGCTGGAAGAACATTAACTGTAACTGCAAGAAAAGACACTAGCTGTCCTCTACATTTTTTACCCTCTACAGCTTCATATCCTATCATCCTGTCCCATCTACTTGTCAGTGTTTTCCTCATATTCCTTTCCTCTCTGATTCTTCACAGAACCTCCTCATTCCTTACCTTATCAGCCCACCACGTCTCAAATGCTTCGATTCTCTTCTGTTCCAATTTTCCCACGGTTCATGCTTCACTTCTACACAAGCTGGGCTCCAAACGTACATTGTCAGAAATTTCTTCTGCAAATTAAGGCCGATGTTTGATACTAGTAAACTTCTCTTGGCCAGGGATGCCCTTTTTGCCAGGGCTATTCTGCATTCGATGTCCTTCTTGCTCTGTCCATCATTGGTTATTTTGCTGCGTAGGTGGCAGAATTCCTTAACTTCACCTACTTTGTGACCATCAGTCCTGATCCACATTCTGTACTCATTAGATTGTTCATTCCATTCAGCATAATGTGTAATTCTTCTTCAGTTGCACTCAGGATAGCAATGTCATCAGTGAAACGTATCAATGATATCCTTTCAACTTAAATTTTGATTCCACTCCTGAACCTCTCTTTTATTTCCATCATTGCTTCTTCATTATACAGATTGAACAGTAGGGGTAAAGACTACATCCCTGTCTTACATTCTTCTTAATCCGAGCACTTCATTCTTGGTCATCCACTCTTATTATCTCCTCTTGACTCTTGTACATATTGTATATTATCCATCTCTCCCTATAGCTTACCCCTATTTTTCTCGGAATTGTCGAACGTTTCTCCCAGGTCGACAAATCCTATGAAGGTGTCATGATTTTACTTTGGTCTTGCTTCCATTATCAACTGCAACGTCAGACTTCCTCTCTGGTGCCTTTGCCTTTCCTAAACCAAAACCGATCGTCATCTAAGTGATCCTCAATTTTCTTTTCCATTATTTTGTCTATTAATCTTGTCAGTACCATGGATGCATGAACTGTTAATCTGATAATTCTCGCACTTGGCACCATTTGCTGTGTTTGGGATTATGTTGATATTCTTCCAAAAGTCTGACAGTATATTACCAGACTCATACATTCTACACACCGATGTGAATAGTGTTGCCAATTCCCCCAATGATTTTACAGATTCTGATGGAATGTTATCTACCTCATCTGCCTTATTTGATCTTAAGTCACCAAAGCTCTTTTACATCCTGATTCTAATAATGGATACCCTTTCTCTTTCCTACTGACTCTTGTTTCTCCTTCTACTATATCATCAGACAAGTCCTCCTCAACAGATAAGTCCTTCCCTCAAAGTGGCCTTCAATATTTTCTTCCCACTTACGTGCTCTATGCTCTCGATTGCACTCTTAATGCTACCACCTTTGCTTTTAATTTCACTGGAGGGAGTTTTGACTTTCTGTACATTGAATCGTTTCTTCCAACAGTAATTTCTTTTTCGATTTCTTCAAATTTTTCATGCAGTTATTTCGCTTTGGCTTCCTTGTACTTCCTACTTATTTCATTCCTAAGTGACTTGTATTTCCACATTCCTGAATTTCCCTGAACATTTTTGTACTTCCTTCTTTCACTTGTTTTGTTACCCATGGTTTCTTACAGTTACCTTCCTTGTAAATATGTTTTTCTTTCCAATTTCTGTGATTGCCCTTGTCAGACATGTCCATTCCTCTTCAAGTGTACTGCCTACTGAGCTATTCCTTATTGCAGTATCTATAATCTTAGAGAACTTCAAGTATATCTCATCATTCCTTACAAGGGAACCTCCCCATCGCACCCCCCTCAGATTTAGTTATAAGTTGGCACAGTGGATAGGCCTTGAAAAACTGAACACAGATCAATCGAGAAAACAGGAAGAAGTTGTGTGGAACTATGAAAAAAATTTGTAAAATATACAAACTGAGTAGTCCATGCAAAGATAGGCAACATCAAGGACACTGGGAGTCAAGGAGAGCCGTGGTCCCGTGGTTAGCGAGAGCAGCTACATAACGAGAGGTCCTAGGTTCAAGTCTTCCCTCGATTGAAAAGTTTAATTTTTTATTTTTAGTTTATGTGACAAACTCTTATGTTTTCACCACTTTTTTGGGAGTGATTACCACATCCACAAGAAAACCTAAATCGGGCAAGGTAGAAGAATCTTTTTACCCATTCGCCAAGTGTACAAGTTAAGTGGATCGACAACACAATCCTGTCATGTGACGCAAATGCCGTCACCAGTGTCACATAGAATATATCAGACGTGTTTTCCTGTGGAGTTATCGGTTGACCTATGACCTTGCGATCAAATGTTTTCGGTTCCCATTGGAGAGGCATGTCCTTTCGTCTACTAATCGCACGATTTTGCGGTGCGGTCGCAAAACACAGACACTAAAGTTATTGCAGTGAGCAGAGACGTCAATAAACGAACGGACGGATCATAACTTTGCCAAAATAAAGAAGTAAAATTTTCAGTCGAGGGAAGACTTTAACCAAGGACGTCTCGTTCTACAGTTACTCACGCTAACCACGGGACCACGGCGCTCCTGAGCTCACATTCTCCTTGATATTGCCTATCTTGCGCATGGGCTAATCAGTTTGTATATTTTACTAATTTTTTCACGGTTCCACACAACTTCTTCCTGTTTTCTCGATTCATCTGTGTTCAGTTTTTCAAGGCCTATCCACTGTGCCAACTTATAACTAAATCTGAGAGGGGTGCGATGGGGAGGTTCCCTTGTTAGTAGTTCCATATATACTTGCATATTCATTCTTCGTGATTAGCCTCTTAAAGTTCAGCCTACTCTTCGTCTCTACTACATTGTGGTCTGAGTCTAATTCTGCTCGTGGATATGCCTTACAACCCAGTATCTAATTTCAGAATCTCTGTCCGACCATGATGTAATCTAACTGAAATCTTCCCACATTATCCGGCCTTTTCCAAGCATACCTCCTCCTCTTGTGATTATTGAACAGAGTATTCGCTATTACCATCTTCAATTTATTGCAAACCTCAATTAGTCTTTCTTCTACCTCATTCCTACAACCAAGCCTATTTTCTTCTGTAACCCTTTCTTATACTCCTTCCCGTAGAACCACATGCCAATTTTCCAGGACTATTAGATTTTCATCTCCCTTTATGCACTGAATTACCCCTCAGTACCCTTACATACTTACTCCGTCTGTTCATCTCCTGCTAGTGATATCAGCATGTAACCTGAGCTATTGTTGTCGGTGTTGGTTCGCTGTCGAATCTGATGAGAACAATCCTACCAGTGAACTGTTCACAGCAGCTCACTCTCTGCCCTGCCTTCCTATTCATAACGAATCCTACTCTCGTTATACCGTTATACAATTTGCTGATATTACCATATAATAATCCATTACGCTTTATCTGTATCTAGACTGGACCTTAGCATTTCTTTTTTCAGATTTTTTAGCTTCTGTTCCAGGTTCAAACTTCTGATATTCCACTCCCTGACTCGTAGAGCGTTACACTTTCGTTGGTTACTCAGTCTTTTTCTCATTTGTATATATCTGATATTCCTCTATTCTACAAATTGGGAGACAGTCAGATGTGATAAAAATGTTAATACTTTGTTCCATAAACACACTGAAATGCGATATTACCTCTTACAATATAAAAACGGCTATTCCAGCTGGAATTAAATCAAATCTGGCATGAAAATGTCTTATTGCAGGTCAAGGCAAATAAAACGATTAGTTGAAATATAAACGAGCATCTTAATAACTCGTCTAGCCCCCGTTTACAGAGAGAGAGAGAGAGAGAGAGAGAGAGAGAGAGAGAGAGAGAGGGGGAGAGAGAGAGAGAGAGAGAGAGACTACACTGAAAACTTAAATGATTAGTAGCCAAGAGAAGAGAGGTGAGTGAATCCCAGGCAGGGTCAGCACAAATTACCTACAGCGCAAACATGCCTAACTTTATCACGCCTACCGATCGGGATGCTAACGGTTGCACCACTATTAAGTCACAACCGAAATGCTCATGGTAGTATTCCGGATCAGAGCTGCACTACAAGAGTTGGGCAGTCAATAGCTGCAACCAAGAGCAGCACATGGACTCACAACACCCCACGCTAGTAAGTGTAACGAGTTGCTACAACCAAGAACTGGGACCAGCTGACATAACGAGCTCCTCTCTCAACAATTTTGTTAACGCCCCCCAGTATGCATCCGCCAACAGAAAAATGACCCCGTCGCCAACCTAACAAGGATATCAGATTTGTTCTGACCAGTGAAACTAGTCCTCATAGCTCAAAGGTTTGGAATACTGGAGTGGCGGTCCTCTGCCACAAAGTAGCAGCTGCATGAATTTCAAACTAACGATTCGGCCAGCGTTTTGGACCTTCGCTATTTTGCAAAATATCAAAGACCAGCTTAGCGCCCGCTGTTTCACTTGTGTAGTCTTTATGGTCTGCACAGATTTTTGTTTTGTTTTTCTTTCATCGAATGTTATGTAGTTCACAAATAGCAGCATCTTCTAAATGTTAGTTAAGGCTATAGTAGCATGATCGTTTCAACGCACTCTTCTGATCAAAAGCGATTCTGGTAGCTGGAGTCTGAGGTCTTTGAAAATATTGCGTTTTAGTTCTTGTGGTGATATTTCCATAGAAAATTTCATAACCTAACACATGTTTCTTTAGCAGTCAAATGCCAATTTTCATACATACGACGTTAAAAACTTTTAAAATAGCGAAATATTTTCGTAAAAAGTTTCACCCCTTATTTCACCTCCTCAGGGACTGAATTTCCAAAACCCAATGGAAGACGCATTTTTTTAATTTCTCATTGAGAAGCCAAACATAAATTTTCAAGGATTTAGCTTAAAAAATCCTTTCACAATTAAATATTTCCGTAAAAACTTTCATCCCCTATTTCACCCCTTATGGGTTGATGCTTAAAAAAAACCACACTAAAACACCTTTTTTTTATTTCGAACTGAGAAGTCAAACACCAATTTTCATAGCTTTAAAATGCTTTAACATTTCTTTAATAACGATTTTTTTAAAAAAAATTCGCCCACATAGAAGATAAATATCCAAAAATTTTAAAACACGTATTTATTTATTTCCGATCAAGAAACCAAATACAAATTTTTGTAGTTCTAGCTTCAAAATATCCTTAATACAAATGTATTTTCAAAAAAACTTTCAGCCTCTATTTCATCCCCGTAGGGGGCAGAATTCCGAAAAATTCCTTCTTGAACGATGCCTACAATATAAGATCAACACCCTCTGAAAATTTCAAGATTCTGTCCTTAGCGATTTGGGCTGAGCGATGGTGAGTGAGTCAGTCAATCAAGTCATTTCTTTTTATGCAGGGTGTCAGCCACATTTTATCTGGTGTTTCGGCAGATATCTGCTCGTCAGATCTTTCAATGGAAACACAGCATCAGTTTGTTTCCCGTTACAAAGAAAATGATTTTTAAGTCGGAATTTTACATCCCCATTCAACATAGCAGTCCGAAATTAGTGTACTGCCTTATTCGTATTAGGCCGGTATTATACTATCATATTTCTTTGATAAAGAAATATGATCAATATTCGTAATTTTTTTTGGCAAAGATATTTCACGTGACGCTAAAAAGGGTATTACACTGTCATATTTTTCAACAAAGTTCAAGATGGCGGACAACAACAACTCCTGAAACTTCTGGCAGATTAAACTGTGTGCGGGACTGAGACTCGAACACAAGACCTTTGCCTTTCGTGGGAAAGTGGTCGACCATTTGAGCTACCCAAGCACGACTCAGAGCCACTCCTCACAGCCTTACTTCCGCTAGTATCATGTCTCCTACTTTCCAAACATCACAGAACATCACAGAAGCTCTCCTGTGAAAGGCAAAGGTTCCGAGTTCGAGTCTAGGTCCGGCACACAGTGTTAATTTGCCAGGAGCTTCATCTTAGTGCACACTTCGCTGCAGAGTGAAATTTTCATTCTGGAAACAACAACTTCTTATAATGCGCTTCAGTTACTTGTACCACTACTGCATTGTGTGTGCATTGGGAAGAGAAGACCTGAGAAAAAGGAAACATACTTGAGAGAAGCCATGGATTTTACGTGGAGATAATAACAGCACTCAGCAAAATTTGTTAC
Source organism: Schistocerca serialis cubense (assembly GCF_023864345.2). NCBI lineage: Eukaryota > Metazoa > Arthropoda > Insecta > Orthoptera > Acrididae > Schistocerca > Schistocerca serialis. The sequence goes on from NC_064646.1 coordinate 10,737,056, forward strand.
GAGAGTTGCAATGGAGGCCGTCAAATCTTATATAGATTACTTACAAATGGAAGAGAATGTATTTCATTACTTACACTGTAAAGTGGATGCTCATATTACAAAGCAGGATACTCACTTGAGAAATGCAGAATATAAGCTCATGATAACAATGCTATTTCTTGCTACAGGAGAGTGCAAGTCTAGCTTACAATACAGCACTCGAATACCACTGAGCACATTACCCAAACAATTCCAGATACATGTGAAGCGATTTATAAAGCACTGAAGGAGGAATATCTGAAGATAAATAAACGGTTAGTATGCTACATGGGCATTAAAAACTATTTTTATTTTTGAATAATTTAATTAATAGAATTAGTGTTCCAAAAACTACAAATTAATAAAAAGTACGAAACAGTTAAAGTGCTTTTTAACTTGTGGCTTCCAGAATTCATAAATAAACAAAGCAGAATGGAGAGCTAAATTTTTTAATTTTATTTTAGAGCGTGTCGTCCTCTACTCTGGATTGCTGAAAAGCTGTCTGTATGTTGTTTACAGACTGCGGTGGCTGCTGTGCAAGAGAACAAGAGACCATAAACACCCTAACTTTCGACACCTTGCTGATTTATCGGTTATTTTTCTTTGAATGGTGTTAAACGTAACATAGATGCTTCAAGATGAAAGGTATGGCATTTAAATCTACTGCGCTGCTGTTCCTCTTGACTCTGTGAAACTCCCACCAGGGTCTCGAGCACACCTTTACTTGTGCATGATTTAAGGAGCTTTTGCGTATGCGCAATTCGCTTGTCACAAATGCCTTACAGGCCAAATACATACGGATTTGAGAAACAACATACACGGTTCACAATGTGCACAGCTAGCCCTTGCCAATCAGCTAGACATTTACATCAGTGCCACCAGGTGGTAGCATACTACGACAGACTTTTATCTCCGTTCGCTCAGCATAAATCCTGCTAGGTGATAGCACACAACTCAGATACGCTAATTCATTCACTATATAATACAATTGAATCGGTTATTTATGAAAGGGCTCTTGTCACGAAAAGTAAACTGTTGGGAAATTTAAAAAAAGTTGTTTATTTACCAAATATTACTAAGTACGACAGATTTTTTTATTATAGGTATTTTGATTCTACCAACTGCTAATAATAATAATGATGATTAAAAACAATTATGTTGTTTATGTTGCATGATAGTGCCTATCAAAGTTGTCTGACAAGAGTCCTTTCGTCAACAAAGGACTGACAAAAGTCCATTCATAGAGACAAAAGGAAAAAAAATGCAATAACTGATTGAGACTTTATGATGGCTATTTATTTTACATTAAACATTGCATACACAACTGAGATTGTCTATAACAGACACATGAGAATGGGTTTTTAACAAACACAAATTAATATTGAAGTCTCATATCATTAAATTTGACAGTTGTTTTTCAACTCAAAGGCACTGAATCACCTCGTCATAAAAGAAACCATGTTCCTCAGGGATGAACTGAACAAGCTTCTTTATATCATCCATTTTCTTTTTAGGAATAATCATTCTTTCAGTGTATGTTTCATGTATGGGCAGAGAAATGCATGACTGTGTTGGGATAGCTAGTTTGAACGTGTTGTGGAGGATTCCACTAATAAAAAGCTGAAACTGTTACTTTTCCTTTAGTTTATTACTGATGATTCAAAACAATTATGTTGTTTATGTTGCATGCTAGTGTCTGTCAAAGTTGTCTGACAATAGTCCTTTCATAAACAAAGGACTAGCACTGTACAGGTTCAAATCATCAACATTTTCTGGTATATTATCATTGATAGACTTCATTATAAAAGAGAAAACTTTATTGCTGCTCTTTCCTGCAACCCCTTGGTGGTACAATCAAAAGGATGCTATGTCACTGCTGTTGTGGATACAAAATGGATAAACTGACAGCTGCCTAAGGTAACAGACGTCTTGAACTCGAATTATGGACAAACAAACGTTCGCCATGTAGTCAAAACACTAAAGCACACCATTATCAGGTTCTGCACAGTATTGTTTTGTTTCACGTAATGAAGTATACAATTTGTTACCGTGCGTTTAGTGCATGAGTAACTGTGCAATAGTCACTCGTTTTGCTGTATCAGGAAGCTGATATTTGATTCGCATATTAAGCATGGCAGACTCGCAGCAAGTGTCAATTTGGCCCTTCCAAACCGCTAGTTTAAATGTTAATTGAATACCTTATAATAAAAACTATATTTTAGATCACAACCTGATATTTCTCTAAAAACGTGTTGTACATTTCCTTTATGTTAAGCCTTGCATCCAGATACTGTATTTCTTTCGAGAAGTAGTCGCTAGTTTTTAGAGTGAATGACTTAATGTGGTATTTGATTTGGTCAGTATAACCATGTGGAAAAGTCTTATGGTTCTTCTGTTGTCCTCTCAAATCTCTAGGTGACTCACCTTTTAAAATTAGCTCTTTCTGTCTTCTAACTTTTTTATCCCCTACGGCATACAAACTCAAAACGCTTGTTTGCAAACCTTAACTCGTTGTTCACCAGCCTCAACATGAAACATAAATGAGCTCACATGTTCAACAGAATGCGTAAACTCCTCTTCTTTGTCATTTGTGGGGTTAGATTTCAACCTAGAACTTCTGTTTTCCCCTGGATGGGCTTCTATTAATGACTTGTCTTGTTCAACTTTGCTTGCAAAGCTTCTGCCTTTGCTAAGAAAGTTAATTTGGTCCTTCTCAGAAAACTTGTTGAAACATTTCATTCTGCACATACAACATGCAGAATAAGTTAGTCCCATTTCTTTTAAAATCTGTTTAAAAATGTAAGACTTGAAGATATAGGATAAGTTAGGGCTTATGTAGAACAACAAAACGCGATAAATTGAAGCATAACCAACAACACAGACCTACAGAACTGTCTAGATATAAGGTATTTCAAAATAAATAAATCAATTTACGAGCATGGTGTCCTTGTTTTTCGTGCTTGAGAAACATTTCCTTTGTAATTAATATACTCATCACCAAGGATTTGTGTTTTTTTTTATAGATTTACTTTGTAGTTTCCGATCTTGCGAACTCCTCTTTTAGGTTTATTATTTTCCACGACATTATTATCACTCTCTGACATCTTCTTAATAACTCTTAAATTAATTTTAGGTTAAAGAAACCACTTGAAACTAACATACAACAATAACAATCACAATGAAGAGAGAGGAAATAACTGTAAACTACACAGACTAGTGAACAGAAGCAGCTGTTTACCAGACCACTGCTGCCAACCATGCTTTATTTAAGAAAGGGCTCTTGTCATTGACATGAGCCATTTCATAACTAGACACAGATTTACAATGGCTGTATCTTGAAAAGAATTGGTGCGAGAAGAGACCTTTCATAAGTAAACGACGAGCAGATGTTGGCACAACCCATTTTCATAATAAACTCGTATTTGAAAAAAAGTGGCATGAGCCCTTATGGATCTCAGCACCTCATTTGTATTCTAGTCAAGTGACCATGTTGGTAGACATTATTATTCGAGTTTAATCATTTCCACAAACGGCACTTTGCATTTGGAGTTGGTTGTTTACTATATGGGAATCGGCTTTCATGTGCAGTGTAAACACGAGGTACTTTTATGTTGAACTGCCTTTAAATGCTAATAGAAAAGTAAAGCTGTGAGGAAGCGTCGCAAGTCGTGCTTGGGTATCCCAGATGACAGAGCACTTGCCAGGAAAGGAAAAGGTCCCGAGTCCGAGTCTCAGTCCGGCACACGGTTTTAATCTGACAGGAAGTTTCATATCAGTGCGCACTCTATTCTGGGAACTTAAAAGTAACTTATCAGGGAAAGTTAACGGCAAAAGAACTAGGACCTCCGAGAACCGATCCTTTGATTGAGAGAGTGACGAAGGCAAATAAGTGTGACTACAAGCAAAAACTTAACAAGGGAAGTGTATAGTTAGCACAAGTTGTTGTGTGGGTACAGCGTAAGAATATCTGATTTTCAGCATGGAAGTAAATTTGTGAACTAACACATCTGTTATGGATCTTTTACTTTTGTCCGAAAAAATGTAAAATCACAAAACTTCCACTTACACAAAAATGCGAAATGGAGAGTTGCAAAAGTTACATGTTATTTCGTTATTGCCCTAAACTGTGCTTGATTATGTATAAAACAACAAACTTCCACAAAACAATTATTTTTTGTGAGATTAATTATGCATATTTTTATCATCATTATTACTATTGTTATTGTTACTGGCAGTGGTTGTAGCTGTATAAACTTGTTGACATGCATAACTGTTATGCAACAGATGCTATTAATTTCATGTTTCCAAATTTATCTGAATCTAAACAAAAATTGAGAACACCCAGAATGTGTACTTACGAGCCACCACTGCTTTCAGATGTAGCGTTGGGTGGCTGTTGCTATGAGTGTAGATTTGAAGTTGCCTGCTGTACATTCCACATGTCCATTAGCACACGATTAACAACGGGCACTGTGTCCCTTGCTCGCCCCCACCCCAGTCGAAGCAAGGTTATTATAAGTAGCTGAAGGAACATACCAACTAAACTTTGGAGCCATGTTTACAAATACACTACAGAAATCAAATAGCTGTAGCGATGCCATCGGCTACATTTCTCATCAGAGGGAACAGAGGCCCTAGATTTGATTATATTTCTTTGATGAAATGCGAGCTTTGACAAATTTTCCTATTACATATCAAGTTTCTTTCACACAAATGTTTGACATATCAACTTTGACAAAGAAATATGATAGCGTGACTCCGGCCTTATCGACATGAATTTACAGTAACTGTAACAGTAAAGAATAACTGGTACTTCAGTAGTGGCAGCAGTGCTGTCACTACTGCAGTTGTATATTACTTTAAGTGTTTTACTTTTGTATCACAGTAATACTTTGCATATGTATGTGCATGGCCTTTATCACTTATCACGGGATAATTATATATTTTTATTTTTATAATTATATTTTATGATTTTGGTTGGGGTGGCTTTAAATATTGTGGGCTAGCATGAGACTTTTAATTAACTTATACCGTGATAACACTTGTAGGGTCATCGGTTGCCCCGAAGTACTTACGATATAATATTTTTTAATCACAACGCGCGACTCACCGCCTTCTAATAAATAGTTTCCGTGAGCGCTGCTATATAGGAAAGAAAATATGCATATTCTTACACAAACTGTAATTGTTAATATGGGTCTCAGGGTCTACTGGTTACTTATGTACCAAACTACATAACGATTAACTGAGATATTGTGGAATGTAATGACTTTCAATATTTCTTGTTCATTATTTGAAAGGCAAAACTGGAGAGAACCTCATCTGCCATTGGGCGGCCAAAATGAAACATACTGAACTCATTCAGTGCTGTGAATATTAGTAAATGAAATTTATCACTACGCTTTTTAACTTTGAAATTAATGAAAGATCAAAATTGAGAAGTCTCTCGCATTTACATTTAATATTATGACATGAAATTTTAATTAAATAATACAGTCAGCGTAATGGCCGACTAAATCCTGCTAGGGGAGATGTGCTCCCTGCGCTACAAAGTTCTGTTAAAAACTTGGTTAATGAGAATTAATGGTTGCAATCATGAGAGGTGAGAACTAAGTCAATAATACACACTTTCTAATAACGATTTCTATTATATTTTGCAAAAATACAGAAAAACTTACATTAATTATTATCCAGCGCTACAATAGCGGCCTATCTCTAGACGAAACAAAACCGGAGAGCTTTCAATAAAGCAATAGTCTGTGGTCATGTTCATTTTTATTACACAGATAAGAAGAATGTTCTTCTTTAATTACGTCGATATTTGTGCTTTTTGGTTGCATTATTTAACTTCTTTTTAATCTTTCTTACACTCGCGCACACGTACGCAGTCTTGAAATAATTTATAATTCACACGTGACACAAGCAAAAACCTTTTTTCTTTTACTAAAATGTCAATTTATGAGACGTACCGTCACAGTTGATGTTAATGAATATCGATAACACGCATATCACACCAGAGTAATTTAGGACAGCTCTGTCGAATGGGCATGCAAAAGTCCGATTTAAAATCCATTTTATTTGCAAAGGGAAACAAATCGACGTTTTCCCCTTCAAGTGGCCGCCGGATGAGTAACTTAATGAACAGTATTTGTTTGGGCTGACCCCAGATACTAAAAGGTATCAGATAGATTATATAATGGTAAGACAGAGATTTAGGAACCAGGTCTTAAATTGTAAGACATTTCCAGGGGCAGATGTGGACTCAGAGCACAATCTATTGGTTATGAACTGTAGATTAAAACTGAAGAAACTACAAAAAGGTGCTAATTTAAGGAGATGGGACCTGGATAAACTGACTAAACAAGAGGTTGTAGAGAGTTTCAGGAAGAGAATAAGGGAACAATTGACAAGAATGGGGGAAAGAAATACAGTAGAAGAAGAATGGGTAGCTCAAGGGATGAAGTAGTGAAGGCAGTAGACGATCAAGTAGGTAAAAAGACGAGGGCTAATAGAAATCCTCGGGTAACGGAAGATATATTGAATTTAATTGATGAAAGGAGAAAATATAAAAATGCAGTAAATGAAGCAGGCAAAAAGGAATACAAACGCCTCAAAAATGAGATCGACAGGAAGTGCAAAATGGCTAAGCAGGGATGACTAGAAGACAAATGTAAGGATGTAGAGGGTTAACTCACGAGGGGTAAGATACACTCCTGGAAATTGAAATAAGAACACCGTGAATTCATTATCCCAGGAAGGGGAAACTTTATTGACTCATTCCTGGGGTCAGATACATCACATGATCACACTGACAGAACCACAGGCACATAGACACAGGCAACAGAGCATGCACAATGTCGGCACTAGTACAGTGTATATCCACCTTTCGCAGCAATGCAGGCTGCTATTCTCCCATGGAGACGATCGTAGAGATGTTGGATGTAGTCCTGTGGAACGGCTTGCCATGCCATTTCCACCTGGCGCCTCAGTTGGACCAGCGTTCGTGCTGGACGTGCAGACCGCGTGAGACGACGCTTCATCCAGTCCCAAATATGCTCAATGGGGGACAGATCCGGAGATCTTGCTGGCCAGGGTAGTTGGCTTACACCTTCTAGAGCACGTTGGGTGGCACGGGATACATGCGGACGTGCATTGTCCTGTTGGAACAGCAAGTTCCCTTGCCGGTCTAGGAATGGTAGAACGATGGGTTCGATGACGGTTTGGATGTACCGTGCACTATTCAGTGTCCCCTCGACGATCACCAGTGGTGTACGGCCAGTGTAGGAGATCGCTCCCCACACCATGATGCCGGGTGTTGGCCCTGTGTGCCTCGGTCGTATGCAGTCCTGATTGTGGCGCTCACCTGCACGGCGCCAAACACGCATACGACCATCATTGGCACCAAGGCAGAAGCGACTCTCATCGCTGAAGACGACACGTCTCCATTCGTCCCTCCATTCACGCCTGTCGCGACACCACCGGAGGCGGGCTGCACGATGTTGGGGCGTGAGCGGAAGACGGCCTAACGGTGTGCGGGTCCGTAGCCCAGCTTCATGGAGACGGTTGCGAATGGTCCTCGCCGATACCCCAGTAGCAATAGTGTCCCTAATTTGCTGGGAAGTGGCGGTGCGGTCCCCTACGGCACTGCGTAGGATCCTACGGTCTTGGCGTGCATCGGTGCGTCGCTGCGGTCCGGTCCCAGGTCGACGGGCACGTGCACCTTCCGCCGACCACTGGCGACAACATCGATGTACTGTGGAGACCTCACGCCCCACGTGTTGAGCAATTCGGCGGTACGTCCACCCGGCCTCCCGCATGCTGTAGTGGGACGAAATTAAGCGTCACCTATCCACCAAAGTCAGCCCAGTTTGCAGGTGACTATAAGTTTAATTTAGTTTTGCTTATGTGTTTTCTTATTATTTATAATAGATGTGAATTATCTATAAGTTTTGTATTTTTTTTTATGTGTTTCATGTACGGAGAGATCGGCGCAACGAACGGGGACAGCATCTTCGTTGCCGCGACCAGAGAGGAAATTGCTGGCCGCTATACGTCGCGGGTCGACAGCCAAGGAACAACAGAAGATCCTGGAACCGAGTTGTTGCGTCGTGTTTCTAAAAATTAAAAATGAATTTTTATACTCTTTTTGTACAACAATGACGTCATAATGAGCTTAATCTTATTGAGATGTTAGTCACTGTCTGTCAACGCTCAAGTTCACATCTGTATGTGTAGGAAGCTAATAAAATAGTGTATGCTACTAAAGTTGAAACACGTCTCTTGAAGATTTATTTATGAAGAGTTATGTGAACGGATTAATAATATATTTGACAAGATTATTGATTCAGACAGCGTTGGCCGAAACTTTGAATCTAAAAAGTTTATTTAATGTGTGATTCTGATATCGATTAGATCAAGATAACGTGTGTCGATATAATTTTCTGAGGAGAAACAAACGAACTTTAAATTCGAAAAAGTTACGAAAACCAATTGGCCCAAGTGATGTAATTCTTTGCATACGACTCAACGGATGTTTTACAGTTTCGTTCAAGAACCATTCTATGAAAATTTAAAAAGAATGTAAATAATTTTTTGAAGTGAGTGTAACTGACGTGGGTGACGAAGTCTGCACATGGTCATACATATATCAAACGAAAACTTAATACGTCGTTACACCACACCGTGGCGACCTTAGAAACAGGACTTGTGTGCAACTAAGGCACACAGGTACGAAACAAAACATCAAGAGTCCTTCGGAAGTCAACGCGAGTTTTCGTGGAGCCTTCACCAGCCAGCGGCGACTTCGCGGCTGTGGGCATCTGACGGAGCCGCAGCCAAGCAGTACGGTCACGCAGTTGTTCCACGAGAAGGCGCGTCTGTTGGGCAGCAGCTGAACGATGCAAACCCCGACAACCTTTTTTCTCCCTAAACTAATAGGCCCAGTACGTCAGCTGCGGGGCGTTCCTCCGGCGGGTATTAGAGGTGTTGCTGAGGGCTTCGCCTGTCTACGGCGGTGCCGGGCGTGGTTGCAGCCAGCGACGTTTCCGGTGTTCGACTCAGCGTCCTGCCGGTTGCGGAAGCGGGGTCGCAGCATCTCAGCGGCTGCATCGACGGCTGTTTCTTCTGCAGCCCCATAGCAGCACACTGATCATCGAGAACTACAAATTACAATATTAGTGTCCGGTGAGTTTGTTTCAAGTTGGAAGTGGAGTGTTGTACATAGGAAGTGTGCTTTTACAGGATTGTTGATTACAAGTTTGCGTGTGTAAATAGTTAATATCTTACAATAATGTCGGGAAGTGAAATGTCAGACGAAGAGCAATCTATGTCCGATAGGAGCGTGAGATCCCTTTTTAGGGCGATCGCTAAATTGAAACAATCTAACGAAGAATCTACCGCTAGATTAAAAGAGGAATTAAAACAGTCTAACGAAGAATCTATGGCTAGATTAAAACAGTCTAACGAGGAATCTACTGCTAGATTGAAACAGGAACTAAAACAGGAATTAAAACAGTCTAACGAAGAATCTACTGCTAGACTTAAAGGGGAGCTAACAAAATCAACAGACAGGTTGCAGGAATATCTTAATGAAACCAGTCGAGAATTAAGTGATAAAATAGAGTCTTCTAAAGTTGAAATGCAGGAAAAATTAGTAGGACTTAGTAATAAGATTGCTGATAATTGTAAAAGGTTAGAAGAATATATCCAGGAATCGCGCGAGGAAAAAGCTCGCATGCGACACGATATTACTGACTTAACCGACAGACTAGATAGTGTCAATATCTTAGTTGTAAATGAAATACAGAAAAATAATAACATGTTACGAGATGAACCTTCTATGCAAACGGAAACTGTTCGTAGAGAATTATTGGAATCTATTAAAGAGGTCTCTACCAAACCTGTAGAGATTCCTTCAATAGATAATGTAGAATTAGAGACATTAACTCATCAAGTAGAGAAGGACCATACTGAAATCGAAAACATGAAATCTTTAATTACTGAAATATGCAGTAACCTTGAGACTGCCAAAGATAATAATATTGACGAAGGTACAGAGCGTTCACATAGTGAACACAGTGAAGAATCGATATTAGCTAATCGCGTATCCAATACAGAAATGCGGATACAGGAAATTACTAAACGGTTATCGGAGTTAGATAATAACGAGAACATTTCAGGTAGCAGAGGTAATAACATAATCAGAGACAACAGTCGCATCGAATTTGCTAGCACGGAAGACAACAATATGAATAAAGCAATCACGGCAAGCCAATCCGATGCAACTCCGTCTCTGCAATCTAAACAAAATCCGACTATTTCTCTCGCAGAATGTCTGGATGACATAACGACAAATTCAAATGTAGCAAGTCGATTTCCTGTATTCAAACCAGGAGGCGAACTTCACCCTATAATCTTTATAAAAGCTTTTGAAACATCATTATCTCCTAAATGGAGTAATGAAAAACGCATTCAATTTGTAATAGGACATTTAGAAGCAGAAGCTGCGGAATGGGCAGTACTGCATAGAAATGAATTCAGGGATTGGGATGATTTTGTTAAGCAGTTTAAACAAAATTATTGGTCAAGACGAAAACAACAACACTTAACTTTAGAGTTGTTAGCCCCTCCTCCATATTCTAAACGGTGGAGAGGTTATAGGAATTATTTTGAATGGAATTTAAACCGTGCTAAATTAATTGAAAGTCATCTAATACGAGTCCTAAGTAGTAGGTTACCGTATTACATAAAGAAAAGAAAAATGTTATTCTACGAATTATACAAAACCTTAATAATGGGGACGAAACAGTTAACACCCGGGGTGTGTGGTTATATTTTAACGACTTGTTGTATTGGAAAGCACAGAGGGAACACCAGAGATGGAAAACCTGCATTCCGAAAACTGTTGTGGACGAGTTAATTACTTATATTCATGAAGGTTACGGGCATTTCGGAATTCATAAATGTATTAAACATCTAATGAAGTATTATTATTTCAAAAATATGTCACGTATTGTGAGAAGTATTATTAGGGCTTGTGAAACCTGTCAAAAGGTTAAAGTTAATAACAAATCCAAGCGTTATAAATTATATGCTGTAATTCCTCGAGGTTTGTGGGATCTACTATCATTAGATTTTTTCGGCCCTCTGCCTCGGAGTTCAGGAGGATTAACATATGTGTTTGTTGTAATGGAATGTTGGTCCAAACATGTGAAACTGTATACTTTGAAACGAGCGAATACAGCAAGCGTTATACGCTGCCTCACCCGAAATTACTTTGTTAACTGGGGCATTCCTAAACGACTTATGTCTGACAACGGTAGTGCCTTTATTAGTCAAAGATTTCAAGATATGATAAGACAATATGGAATCAAACATATCTTAATTTCGAAATATCACCCTCAAAGTAATTTAGTAGAAAGAGTCATGAAAGAATTAGGACGATTATGTAGAACTTATTGTGCACATAAACATACTCGGTGGGCCAAACTAATGCCTGAATTCGAAAAGATATTAAATGAATTGCCTCACCTAACGACGGGATTATCACCTATAGGAATTTTAGGCAAACGAATTAGAGGTGAGCCTTTACTAGCTGCTTTACCTTGGCCACCAGTAAATGAGATACAACAAGATATTCCAGACGAAAAAGTTTGCGAACAGATTGTAAAAAATGCCGAACGGAGAATTAAAAGTTATAATCAACAGGCTGTAGAACCCTCATTTCAGGTAGGAGATCTTGTGCTAGTACGATCTCATCCTAAAAGTTCTAAGATCGATAAGGAATGTAGAAAATTCTTCTTTATCTTTGAAGGTCCATATGTTGTACATAAGATTGTACATCCCAAAACATTACTTCTTATGGAACCTTCATCAGGTGTAATTAAAGGATTATATAGTGTTGATCAAACGAAACTCTTCATTCCTAAATAAGTTAATATTTAGTATATGTTATACACGGAAGAGCGTTCATAGTTTATTCATGTGAAGTTTTTCGTGATAGTTACGTGTTATTTTAAATAAATGACAGAAAGCTTAAACATGTGTTCTACAATAATCTACTGGTACTTCAAAAAGAGAAAGATAACCCAAAGGGGGATTTATATGGAAGAAACTTTGCTCTTAGGTCAAAAGGAATTTTGCGTATTTTAAATTTACTCGGATAGTAGGAACCAAAGGGGATGGTTAATAGTTTTAGGGACCATGGGCGTCCAGAGCTATATGGCTCACGAGAACATAGCAGAGTGCCTTTAATAGAGGTTTGCAATAGTGTTAATATAGAACACACCAAACGGGGCTCTCTCGCTTGTTTCTCATAAATAAATGGCCATTACCCAACAAGGTGTCCGAAGGTAAAGAAAGCCGTGCCGAGATTCTAAAGAGAGTTTTGCTTGATTTCTTCTTGACCTCAGGCATAAATAAGGCATTAGGGAAGAGAATGACGTAAAGTAAATAGTACTATTAGTTATTGTGAGAAACTTATTAGTAATATACATTCTTGAAAAGAATAACTCTAGTAAATAAATGAAACTGAAACTAATCTATCACAATTTGAACGCTCTGTCCTAATGTACAACGTTAAAGAACGTACTAAATTAGTATTTATTAGCAACTATTAACTGAAGAGGGGCAATCTCCCTATATTCGGTTACGAATTACCATAAGAGCACAATTAAGAGTAAATGACAAATAGTCACAACGATATCGTATTAAAAGGATTAAATCTATCTAATAGCAAGGACCCTAAGTTACGTAAAATGTTAGGAAAATGTATTAACAGTTAAATATTATATATTGAACAGTTTAATTCCGGTTAAAACCTGACAAACTGAGCTTGTGGGTGGGGTATGTAGTGGGACGAAATTAAGCGTCACCTATCCACCAAAGTCAGCCCAGTTTGCAGGTGACTATAAGTTTAATTTAGTTTTGCTTATGTGTTTTCTTATTATTTATAATAGATGTGAATTATCTAAAAGTTTTGTATTTTTTTTTATGTGTTTCATGTACGGAGAGATCGGCGCAACGAACGGGGACAGCATCTTCGTTGCCGCGACCAGAGAGGAAATTGCTGGCCGCTATGCGTCGCGGGTCGACAGCCAAGGAGCAACAGAAGATCCTGGAACCGAGTTGTTGCGTCGTGTTTCTAAAAATTAAAAATGAATTTTTATACTCTTTTTGTACAACAATGACGTCATAATGAGCTTAATCTTATTGAGATGTTAGTCACTGTCTGTCAACGCTCAAGTTCACATCTGTATGTGTAGGAAGCTAATAAAATAGTGTATGCTACTAAAGTTGAAACACGTCTCTTGAAGATTTATTTATGAAGAGTTATGTGAACGGATTAATAATATATTTGACAAGATTATTGATTCAGACAGCGTTGGCCGAAACTTTGAATCTAAAAAGTTTATTTAATGTGTGATTCTGATATCGATTAGATCAAGATAACGTGTGTCGATATAATTTTCTGAGGAGAAACAAACGAACTTTAAATTCGAAAAAGTTACGAAAACCAATTGGCCCAAGTGATGTAATTCTTTGCATACGACTCAACGGATGTTTTACAGTTTCGTTCAAGAACCATTCTATGAAAATTTAAAAAGAATGTAAATAATTTTTTGAAGTGAGTGTAACTGACGTGGGTGACGGAGTCTGCACATGGTCATACATATATCAAACGAAAACTTAATACGTCGTTACACCACAATGCCCACTATACGCCCTCGCTCAAAGTCCGTCAACTGCACATACGGTTCACGTCCACGCTGTCGCGGCATGCTACCAGTGTTAAAGACTGCGATGGAGCTCCGTATGCCACGGCAAACTGGCTGACACTGACGGCGGCGGTGCACAAATGCTGCGCAGCTAGCGCCTTTCGACGGCCAACACCGCGGTTCCTGGTGTGTCCGCTGTTCCGTGCGTGTGATCATTGCTTGTACAGCCCTCTCGCAGTGTCCGGAGCAAGTATGGTGGGTCTGACACACCGGTGTCAATGTGTTCTTTTTTCCATTTCCAGGAGTGTAGATACTGCCTACAGGAAAATTAAAGAGACCTTTGGAGAGAAGAGAACCAGTTGTATGAATATCAAGAGCTCAGATGGAAACCTAGTTCTAAGCAAAGAAGGGAAGGCAGAAAGGTGGAAGGAGTATATAGAGGGTTTATACAAGGGCGATGTACTTGAGGACAATATTATGGAAATGGAAGAGGATGTAGATGAAGACGAAATGGGAGATAAGATACTGCGTGAAGATTTTGACAGAGCACTGAAAGACCTGAGTCGATACAAGGCCCCGGGAGTAGACAACATTCTATTAGAACTACTGACAGCTATGGGAGAGCCAGTCATGACAAAACTCTACCATCTGGTGAGCAAGATGTATGAGACAGGCGAAATACCCTCAGACTTCAAGAAGAATATAATAACTCCAATCCCAAAGAAAGCAGGTGATGACAGATGTGAAAATCACAGAACTATCAGTTTAATAAGTCACAGCTACAAAATACTAACGCGAATTCTTTACAGAAGCGGACCTTGGGGAAGATCAGTTTGGATTCCGTAGAAACGTTGGAACACGTGAGGCAATACTAACCTTACGACTTATCTTAGAAGAAAGATTAAGAAAAGTCAAACCTACGTTTCTAGCATTTGTAGACTTAGAGAAAACTTTTGACAATGTTAACTGGAATACTCTCTTTCAAATTCTAAAGGTGGCAGTGGTAAAATACAGGGAGCGAAAGGCTATTTATAATTTGTACAGAAACCAGATGGCAGTTTTAAGAGTGGAGGGACATGAAAGGGAAGCAGTGGTTGGGAAGGAAGTGACACAGGGTTATAGCCTGTTATTCAATCTGTATATTGAGCAAGCAGTAAAGGAAACAAAAGAAAAATTCGGAGTAGGTATTAAAATTCATAGAGAAGAAATAAAAACTTTGAGGTTTGCCGATGACAAATTAATTCTGTCAGAGGCAGCAAAGGACTTGGAAGAGCAGTTGAACGGAATGGACAGTGTCTTGAAAGGAGGACATAAGATGAACATCACCAAAAGCAAAACGAGGATAATGGAATGTAGTCAAATTAAATCGGGTGATGCTGAGGGAATTAGATTAGGAAATGAGACACTTAAAGTAGTAAAGGAGTTTTGCTATTTAGGGAGTAAAATAACTGATGATGGTCGAAGTAGAGAGGATACAAAATGTAGACTGGCAATGGGAAGGAAAGCGTTTTTGAAGAAGAGAAATTTGTTAACTTCGGGTATAGATTTAAGTGTCAGGAAGTCGTTTCTGAAAGTATTTGTATGGAGTGTAGTCATGTATGGAAGTGAAACATGGATGATAAATAGTTTGGACAAGAAGAGAATAGAAGCTTTTGAAATGTGATGCTACAGAAGAATACTGAAGATTAGATGGGTAGATCAGATAACTAATGAGGAGCTATTGAATAGAATTGGGGATGAGTTTGTGGTACAACTTGACAAAAAGATGGGACCGGTTGGTAGGACATGTTTTGAGGCATCAAGGGATCACATTGGAGGGCAGCGTGGAGGGTAAAAATCGTAGAGGGAGACCAAGAGAGGAATACACTAAGCAGATTCAGAAAGATGTAGGCTGCAGTAAGTACTAGGAGATGAAGAAGCTTGCACAGGATAGAGTAGCATGGAGAGCTGCATTACCCAGTCTCATGACTGAAGACCACAACAACAACAACAAAGACCCCAGCTACACATCGCATGAACGAAATTCCAAATATCTGCTGAAACAGCAGAGAAAATGCTCCTGATGACCCATATGAGAGACTCCCGGTTTATAGACATAATTAAACGGGAGTTCGGAAAATAACTCCACCTCCCACGAGACACCTGTTCTCTGAATAAGCAGCGTACGAGGGTCTAATTGTCGATGAAAATTGGTTTGATACCATTTATTTAACAATTTATTCCACCGACATTCGAAATAATAATCAGATCCACCAGTGATCTTTGTTGAACGATTCATAATTTTATGGACATACGAATCTGCGATCGTAAATGTAAATTATATTTTATTTAATTACTCTTTCTTAGTCAGGAAGCTGGACAAGGCAGCAGACATTTCTTCTGTCCGCCTTGTGGTCGGTTAGAGAAAAGTTTCTGTTCTACAACACAATAACCCAATTAACAGAGCTAGAAACTCTGTTTTAAGACAGCGTGACTCTTGGCTCACAAATCAGCGAGACTATATTGATGTAGTATTTTAGAGAGAGAGCACTTATCGACTTCCAACACATTTCGAACGTATTTTAAAAGTTTTCGAAACATTTCATCACTGACGTCCTCCACAAAGTAATGAAAGAAAAAAAGAAACTTTATCGCTTACTACATTTTCGTTGTTCACACGGTGAAAGATCATCATCAGATATGGGCTTTTAAATTGTTACTTCTGTGCCGCTTTGCGATACATTTTCGATTATCGAGAGGTGCTTATGATGCTTGGCTCCGAGCTGGGGCGCCCGATGTCTGGCAAAGCCGTGGAAGAAGAGAAGGCCGGAGTGGTCGCGAGTGTAGTGTGGGGATGGGGAAAACCGATCGCTTAAAACCGGTAGCGGTATTTTAGTACCGAACAAGGGATATTTTGGTATTTTTTTGGTCTCGAGTGTAACATGTATTTTTATTTTTTAATATTAGTCGGGTAAAAAACTGAAATATCAATTAGCCATAGCATCAGTGCTAATTTTTTTTAAAGAAACCTTTTTTAAAGAACGGATAATTTTTATTCTTAAAATTTGCATTGCTTTGAAATATTACATAATTATAGAATATAGATGCTATTTTTTTTTATAATGATGTCGATAAATACGTGGTACAGAAATTGGAAAAACACTGCTGAACACCAATTTATCTGTTTATAATTTGGCGTGGCCTGTTAGATGGTACGCTTGTTCATGCAGTGTGCAAGACTTCTTGACTCATCTGGTCTATAAGGTAATTTCTCGTCGGACATAAATTGTATTACATACAGTATGACACCGTCCCTAGTTTGGAAGTATTTTATGAAGTGGCAGTATTAATGAAGTACAATGCTCCATTTGCTTTAAAAGGTTAAAAACAGGGGAAGCCACAACAAACTTGTGACATAATATTAGGAGAAAACTTAAAACTTAGCAATTCATTCACAGTTGCAATAAATATACAAAGCAGCTGCTCTGCTGCCTGTGTCTACATAACACACCTTTATCTGAATGTAGTCTTTGAAAAGGGAAGAAATTAAAATGAAAAATACGATTTTTCAGCCTCAGCTTTCACCCTCACTGAACTCTTTGTACTGTTCACATAGTGGTATGATAGCCGATTCAACATGATTTTTTGAGCAGAGTTTCAAAAAATTAGAATCAGTAGGAGAATACTGGTGATCTTTTGTACTATTCAACCACTTATCACCTTTCGGGAAAAGCAGCAAATGGTGGATGGACTGTTTTCCTTTAAGTGTCCATTTAATTTAATATTTTGATTGTGTGTATCTTGAACCCGAGTAAGTCAAAATTTTCCAACCTTTGTTCGAGCTTTATTACAGGAAATAATAGCAATAAAAAACCGAAAACACTTATTTCAGAGACCAGTTATTTTGCGCGGTTTTAACAGTTCGGCTAAACTGACGTTGAAGAAAACGGATAGTCCGCAGCTCGTGGTCGTGCGGTAGCGTTCTCGCTTCCCGCGCCCGAGTTCCCGGGTTCGATTCCCGGCGGGGTCAGGAATTTTCTCTGCCTCGTGATGACTGGGTGTTGTGTGATGTCCTTAGGTTAGTTAGGTTGAAGTAGTTCTAAGTTCTAGGGGACTGATGACCATAGATGTTAAGTCCCATAGTGCTCAGAGCCATTTTTTTTTTTTTTTTTTTTTTTTGAAGAAAACGGATATAACCGAAGACCGGCTGTTTCAGCGATAACTGCCATTCCTGGTGTAGTGCGAGAATCCAGACGGGAAGGCTGCCTGAGGGAATAGTTAGCCGACTGCTGGTGGCGACTGGTGAATGCTAGCCGGAGTCCATTTGTAGTGCATCCAAAAAGAAGCGACATGGCCGTGAGACCGTTTGTGTCGCCACCTGCTGTACATCGTTTGCCTTCATCTGTCCTGGAGTTCGTTGTAGCGCACTGGGCAGTGGATGTTCGACGCCAAGCTTCTCAACGTTAACCCTACTGCATCTGTATGAGTGTAGTCGAATTTCCTGGAAGGATTAAGTGCTGAATAGTTGCACTCCATTGAACTACGTTTTGAAATGCCAGCAATACGTTCTGACTTATTCACGTAAGTTCCTAATTGTAGACTGGTTTCCCAGCGCGTCCCCTCTTCTCAGATCTCGCACTTCGATTTGTCTAAGTGGCACCTAGTATGTTTCCCGTCTTTTGGTGTTGACTGCCAAAGAGGTTTTGATCAGTACTAGCAGGAGTCATCGCTCCGGACTTCTTACAATGGTGTTGCACACAGCTAGGGATGCAGTGGGGCCACTTGTGTGATAGAAATACTAACCACTACGAGTGTCATGAGTGAAACGTACATTGCCCATTTATAAACTGTTTATTGGGCAAGAGCTAAACCTGGGGGCTGCTGTCTTAAACTGGCTTAAAATTTTGAATCACAGAGGTGGACAGAAAATGTAATAAACCTCTTGTAGGCGGTTAGTTTAAGTACTTATTTTAAACATTAATATTAAGTATTTGTATTAAGCAGTTTGTTGTTAATACAATTGTGTAAGCTTCCGCGACCACAATCAGTTGACTAAAAGGTTTTCTGAATATTGTACCGCGCCGTTAAGTAATAATCTTTATTGGAGAAACCAACGGTTCGGCCACGGTTGCAGTGGCTGCACCTTGGTTTCTCCAACATAGTTTTTTCGTCTTGATGCGGTACGATACTTAGAAAACTTTTATCTCAACCAGTTTGTCGATAACTGATTATAGGTTATGTGTGGATTGCTCGGGGTTTGAACGATTGTTATTTCCCTCGTGTTAGTTACCTCATGAAGGTATTTTAAGCTGTTTCACTGGAATCGATGTTTAAATTTTATCTCAGAGCTGGAAGTGACCTTTTAAAATATTGTTTGTATAACACGACTGAGAGGACGGCAGGGATCAGGGGTGCAAGCTTGTACCTTGACCAAAGTCTAATGTAATCTGTTTTTCGAACGAGCGGAGACTCCACTGTGTATTATGTTTTACTGGCTGGTCAGCAAGGACCACACCTACAAGCTATGGAGTAACGTTCATGTCCAAGAAGTGAAGGCGGATACTCAATGTTTTGAAGTAGAGTCTCTATTCCTGAAAGTCACTTCTAGTTTGCTTACGCATCCTAAAATCAGCACGATTCGGGCTATAGAGTTTGGACCATCCCCGGATGTGCATGAAGAGAAGCATAGATCGGTGGTCTTTATTCTGTATGTTGGGGGCATATTGTTTAAGACTGGGAGAATTTTAAGGAGTTTTAACGTTAAGAGTGTGTTCCGTCCACCTTCCAAGATTAGGGCACTACTCGGCTCGTGAAAGATGGTTTGGCGCGCAGGAGGCCTGGAATGTATAAAATTCGGAGTCAATGTGGGAAGGCTTACGTCGGCCGTTCGATTCGCACAGTTCAGGATAGGTGCGTTGAACATCGCCGTCATACGAGGCTACAACAGCCGGTAAAATCGGCGATAGCAGAACATTGATTAAACAAGGGACCCGGGATGAAATTTAACGAAACTATGATAGTTTTCGCGCTCCACTATTTTGTCTGCACACTGGTTTACTTTGATTAATCGTGTGTTGCGAACAAATGAGATTAATTATTTTTATACTGGAACTGGCTTCTTATTAAATGAACAGTTTTGTTACTGTAACTCAATAGAATGCACAACATATCCGTCTCTGCTACTACTATCGTAAAAATGTTCTGAAATTATTTCTGTTATCAAAAATAATGAAGTTACCGTACGCAATGCTTAAAGAATCTCAAATCTTGCAGTGGATTTTTCGTCAACATTAATTATTAATCAGTGCCACGACCTACACTAGAGCATGAGACTATCATTATTGACCAGAAAATGATTTTTCTATAACTTTACCAGTCCAGAATTTTTGCATAGCAAGGTTTTCTTTTGAAACATGAAAGTATTTTAATTTTGACACTGTTAAAAGTTTACAATATTAGCAGCCCCCGTCCGCCTGTGAAACACAACGTAAAATCTGCTGCTTTGTACTCCGATCTCGATCTGCCCTAAGAAACAATTTTAAATTCATTTTTTACCTGATTGCCCTTATTATCAGATTTGTCTGCCACGGCGCGGCTCGTTCCGCCGTACTCTGCACCACGAACACCATTTAAAAAGCTGAAAATGTCTGAAATAAATGGGTAAAATACCAGGCAAGCTTTCTAATAATACCATGCAAGTTCTCATTAAATAACTATATTTAAAACTCGAATAATAACAAGTTCACACACCTTTCTTTATAATCAGCGCCTAATGGCGTCCTGCTTACAATCTTGACAAATGAAAGCTACCTATGCGTTAAACATAGCGTCACAGGTTCCTGTTCTCTACGTGACTCCAAGAAGACGACAACGACATTATTATTCTTACACTACTATTTATACAATGGCTGATTGTCATGAAATCTTGGAGTTTTTCTTTACTAATTCTTTTCTGTGGCGGTTTCAGAACTCTCCGACACAGATATTATTTCACAAATCCAGTACTTAATCCTTTACAAATACAGAATATAACATAACTGTCTCTATTCTATTATTATTCAGAGTCCACAGATGTAATCAGTGCCTATATATAAATAAAATTGTAATTGAATAGTTATAAAGCATGTTTTACCTGGAAACGTTATATAGTTACCAAGACTTTCGGTATTTGGAACAGTGTTTATCAAGAGGCAATTGAAATTAGGTTGGCGGATAATTTGATTATTAGAGACAATGTGTTTTGTCTCAGCAGCACGTGCAACCCTGTACTGTCCCGCATCAAAATAGAACGTTCTTCGGCGCGGCCAGTCCGAGTGTTCGAAAATAGTCTCTGAGTGCGATATATCGTCGCCGGTGTTCTACAGAGGGCGGCGCCACCTGCTCAGTCTTGGAGAGCAGCAATTGTGGCGGGCGGCACATGCGCCGTGTACGGTACGGAGGTCTGTATAGGACGTCGATTTGTTGTCAGCAGGACTCAGCGTCAAAGGCAGCTTTCTCCTGAATGAGGCGAACATTTGGATCCCGGAAATATTGAATCGAGTGGTGTTTAGGATCCGGCAGCAAACCCGATGAGACTTTCAAGGCCAATTACGCCAGGAAAGCCTAGGAAGTCAAATTCTCTATTATCTGTTGTGGCATAGAACTTTTTTAATTTTTAAAATTTATTGATTCGAGAAAGAAGCAAATGGAACAATGGTAATAACCATTAAAACAAAAGAGAGAAGCAGTTATTAAACTACAGAGGGGTCCAAAAAAATGTATCCACTGTTTAAAAGTCCATAACTTGCAAAGTAATTGACGGAGTTGTCTCATTTTTGGTGAAAGTGTAGCTTGAAGTCCAACTTAAAGATATCACTGTAGGTGTTCGAAATGGTCACCATTAACATCCACACACAAACGATGCCACCGAACTGCAGCACGAACTACTGACTGCAACGTGTTCAGTTGGATATTTGCACATGAATGTACAATGGATTCTCGAAGTTAATCCAATGTACGTGGCTTTTGTCGATAAACGACGTCCTTTAATGTTCCCCACAGGTAAAAGTCCAGAGGAGTTAGGTCTGGGGAACGTGGTGGATACTCCATAGCACCTCTACGGCCTATCCATCTTCCTGGTAGATTTTTGTCGAGATACGCCATAACACGATTTTGGTAGAGGGCTGGAGCACGATCTTGTTGAAAGTAAACTCTTTCGTCTCCATACAAGTCTCGGATGGCAGGTAAAATGGATGTCTGAAGCTTCTGAAGGTACACCTCACCGGTAACTGTGCCGTCAACGAAGAATGGCCCAATCAAGCCCCGGTAAGACAACCCACACCACACATTCACTCCTGGCAAATTCACGGCTTTGTCTACATGGACGTTCGGATTTTCGGCGGCCCAGTAGATGCAGTTGTGGCGATTTACTGTACCATTGAGTTTGAACTGTGCCTCATCAGACCACACAATCATCTCTGCAAACTCTTCACCGTTGCGCACCATGTTAGTAAACCACTGGCAGTACTCCATTCTACGATCTGGGTCGTCCTCGTTCATTGCGTGAAGCAATCGTGGGATGTAGCACTTCCACTTTGCTGTCTTCAAAATTCGCCGAACACTTGAGCGACTCACTCCAGTTTCACGGGCACACCGTCTCACAGACTTCTGTGGGGAGC
This sequence comes from Schistocerca serialis cubense, assembly GCF_023864345.2. NCBI lineage: Eukaryota > Metazoa > Arthropoda > Insecta > Orthoptera > Acrididae > Schistocerca > Schistocerca serialis. The sequence continues at coordinate 10,759,425 of NC_064646.1, forward strand.
GAGTGAATTGTTGTAACACACGACGGGAGTTAGCTGGACTTGTTACTGTTACAGGTCGTCCAGATCGTTGTTTGTGTACATCTTTAACACAGCCTTCGGCTTCCAATTTGTCTCGAATGCGACAAATCGTTAAACGTGTCGGTAGCTCTGTTTGATACTCATTTCGACATTGTCGTTGAACCTGATTAATGTTTTCGTACTTAAAATACCACTTCAAAACTGATTTCCTTTCATCGAATGTAAGCCTTGCGCCAGCCATGTTTACTCGAGTAACTAGGTGCAGCTAAGAACAAAACACTGACTATTTGGCGACTGTCATCTGACAGATTAGATTAGATTAGATTAGATTAATACTAGTTCCATGGATCATGAATACGATATTTCGTAATGATGTGGAACGAGTCGAATTTTCCAATACATGACATAATTAGGTTAATTTAACAACATACTTAAGTTAATATAACAACTATATTTTTTGTGTTTTTTTGTTTTTCTTTATTTTTTATTTTTATTTTTATTTTTTTTTCAAACGCTATACAACGCTTGTGTGGCGATTGAGGGAACTACACTACCAAAGATGAGACAACTCCGTCAGTTAATTTGCCAGTTATCGACTTTTAAAGAGTGGATACATTGTTTTGGTCCCCTCTGTATACAACTGTTGCCATAATGTTGCAAAATCAACTGCGCTCGGAGTCGGGAGCTGAAGACCGTCTGTGCAAGATGCAGGACATGGTTAACAGGCCAGTAGGTGTTCCGTGGCAGTCACAGTTGGTCATAGCCACAGGGAAGTTCCATTTCTGAATGTTACTTCTGGATCTTCCAACTCCGGATCGGAGTCGGCTGAGTGACCTCTACACTTTCCAATTTGGTTCAGGCGCAGATGGGTTTCGGAAGGGGGTGGCCAGATCGAGTCAGTCTCAAGTCGAGAAATCCACAGCTGTTTCCTTGTGCAACTGCGACTGCTTGCAACACTGAAGTGGTACTGATGAAACTTCTTCTACACCTCAACCCTGGGACTGCTGTAATGTGACCATTTAATGGATGATTGACCTGATAAGCTTGGTTTGTTCCCTCCGCATTAGCAGCTACTTTACGACGAATATCTGGCGGTGCTGTGCCTGCTAGCTGGTGAGTTTTACAAGTGATGTAGGTTTCAAACATTCTGTAATAAGGCTACAAGTTTTAATTATTGCCATGTCAACTTTGTTTCAATGGAAATGTTTGTAGCAGACTGGGTACACATACTCTGCAGCTCTGTGGCATGTTGCTAGTGCCGCAGTTCTCATGGTTCGTTGTCGAAAGTCCCATGTGCTACCAGTGGTATTGCGGAGGATGTTATTTCTGGCTTCCACCTTCATTCTCGTATTCTCGCGGTGCTGCCTGCACATGTGAGTACGGTCCAGAGTGCCTCCCATAAATTTTTGATCGGCCATATTTACTAACGGTATCTCTTGCCATGTGATGTTAAGTCTTTGACATGCCTGATTGTGCTGAAGGAGAGACCTGGGCCCCTATCTCACCTTTGTTAATTCACCTATGTTAATGACACATTATCTCAGAGACTGTTGTAGATACAGATTTGAAATTTATGCCATATATTAACTACTATTTATTCTATTGATCTACAATGGAAGATTTTGTATAAAAACAAAAGGTTTTACAAATTTTTTACTCAATGCCTGCATTTTTGCAAAAATTTTGTTAACATGAATGTACATAAAAACAGCTGAGCTGAACGTGTATTCTTGGTTGTAGATCCATGGCTTACTGAGTAGTTGTGCAGGACACTGTAAAAGTTTGTAACCTCCCCACCGCAATTTTTAAAAGAAAGAAATTTGACAATACTCAATAGTAATGGGAGCCAAGTGTAACCTCCCCACAAAAATTTTAAAAGAAAGGACGATACTAATTAGAAATGCTGATGGACATTGCTCTAATTGTAACCTCGCCCACAATGAGAGGTATTGAAAATGGCAACAAAAATGTGAAATTCGCAATCTGACTCAAATATAAATTCCTCATGAAAAATTAAAGTCCATTCAGTGATAAGAAAATTTAATTAAACCGAAATATCGGTCTTTGGCCCTGTGTAAAACAATCAGAATTAAAGTCTTACCTCGGAATAAATGGATGTCACATATCTGCTCTTGTTGTTGCGCACCGCTTGGAGGAACTGCATTGCAAATAATAATATTCCTTTTTTTTTTTTTTTTTTTTGATTCTAGTGAAATTTTCCTTCAAAAGAAGTGGAATGAAATGGGAAGTGCAACGAGATCTTTAGTTCAAAAAAATTAAACTTTTGAGAAAATGCCTTTGAAATAAAAAATTATTATTGGGAGACTTGTTGGACAATAATTACAATAAATAAAATTTTTCATTATCTAATGATTATATTAATTAACAGTATACCTTATTCCTCATCTTGACCATTGTTGCCGACCGCCTACATCACACAACCGCACTGGGCTGCTACTACTGACCGACCGCTCTGCATGACGACTACAGACTGAGTACTGCTCTCAACTAGACAGAGCTATAGACTCGCAACGACTGAACTGACAGACTCGCAACGACTGACTGACTGCTACTCTGCATAGCGACAACAAACTCGCAAAGACTACTACTGACTGAGAACCGCTCGCAACACTCGCGCGGTCAAGCGCATACTCTCTGGTCACAGATGCTACAATGCCTCGCCATCGCTGCTGCGTTACATACGTGTTTCATAACCCTCCACTCGGGGGGCAAAAATTTGGCAGCGATGGTGAGTCATTTGGACTTGCCAAGCGCGGCAAAATTTTTCTTTAATTAACAAAATCCTACAACTTACAGAATATTTAAATGTTGTGCACACGCACTAAGTACAAAATATATCAGACAAGGACAAAATGTGAATACTAAACATAGTAGCAAATCAGAAAAAAGTATATACAAACTTTTTGACAGATAAAGTGCACAGGCACTGAAAAAATTCTTTAGCATATACAGAACAAATAAACAGACTGGCAAGAATAATTAGATGTAGTACATAAAGTAAATGTTGTGCACACGCACTAAGTACAAAATATATCAGACAAAGACAAAATGTGAGTACAAAACATAGTAGCAAATCAGAAAAGTATATACAAATTATTTGACAGATAACAAAGTGCACAGGCACTGAAAAAATTCTTTAGCATATTCAGAACAAATAAACAGACTGGCAAAAAATATTATGTTGACAAGTGACATGCACTGAAAAATGTCTTTAGCATTTTCACAACAAATAAACATAATGGCAAAAAAAAATTCATGTCCAAAGTGCACATGCACTGAAAAATGTCTTTAGTATTTTCACAACAAATAAACATAATGGCAAACATCATGTCGACCAGTGACATAAGTGTACTCACACTGGAGTTTAGCGAATCGAAAAATGTATAACCTATGAACATAAATGATGTTACCAAAAAATTTTTTCTTTATGTAACAAGAATCAGGATAGGAAAGGGAAGGATTGCATCATGGTTGTAGCACTTTAGATTGCACACAGCTGCTCTGAAAGTCCATATCTTTCCACAGTAGTACAACACCAAGTGACACAACTTGAAGTTCTTTTCCCATCAGAATTTATCAGTGTAGCCAAGACACTGAACTGTCGTAGTAATGTTCCATGTTTTCATTTTGGCAGTACATTAGGTACACCAAACAGTGGGACCATAATAATGTCTTCATCGCTCATGGTGGTGGACAGCATGTCGTGTCAACACCACACTCTTACAAGGCACACCAACGTAGAATTAGTGCAAAACCAAATATAGTGCTCCATGATCACTGGGATAAACAGGACAATGGACATTGCAGTAATTCAGGGTAGTCAGCTTATGAGGTGAAGGACATCAAGTCACATAATATTGACAATTACAGTCTTCATTGATAGTTCGTGGCATTCATAGCCCAGTTATTGAACATTTCTGTACCAAGTATGTAGTATTACAGAAAAATGTTCATTAATTGTTTTACACAGAATCAGTAGCCTTCTTTTCCTGGTTACAAAGCATTATGAAATAATCGCATTCTTTTCAGTTACAGAGTATAATCAAGAATCATTAACCTTCTCCTAATTACAGTTAATTAATCATTTGTCTTTAATTAATCATTTGTCTAATTACAGTTAATTAATCATTTGTATAATTACAGTTAATTAATCATTTGTCGTTAATTAATCATTTGTCTAATTACAGTTAATTAATTAATCATTTGTCATTTCAATATACTAAGAATTATTAGCCTTAATTAATTACAAAGCATTATTAAACAGTACCATAGTTAATTAATTATGTGTCATTCCAATCTATTAAGAATCATTAGTCTTTTCCTAATTTCAAAGCATTATTAAACAATCACATTTATTTCCAATTACAAAGTATGAACATTGAAAACAAGAGTTAATTAATGGCATACTTAATAACAATTTCGTTGATTGACATTAGTTATTGGCACTCAGTGGCCATCAAGTATTGAATAGAATAAAACATAGTTCATCATTCAGTATTATTCAGATCATTACAAAGTCATTATTAAAAATCAGTTAATTACAGTCAAATCATTAGTAATCACAGGCATTACAATAAACAGTGGCAGTTATTAGCTAGTGACAAAGCATTATTTTGAATATAGTCTCATTAAGAGGTCATTACTCGAGTGACATGCTATTCAGAGTTGATCAGTATTATTCAGAATTATCATAAACTAGTGACATTATGTGGGACTGGTAATACATTTTTTTGGTAGCAATGCATTGCGTTGGGATCGATAATTAATTGCTGAGGCATAATACTTTTTGCTTTTGACCTATTGCTGCAAATGAGGATAGGTAACGTCATTCGTCATGAGTCAGCTGTAGCAAGATTATGTAACAAGGCAGTACATGTGATCACATTTATAAATGATAAACACAAATGGGTAAAAAATATAAAAATGCAAGTACTAGAACAGGTATAATAAGTAACAGGTTTAGTAAGTGTCATGAAAAACTTCTCCTGGAAAAAATACAAAAACGGATTATTGACCTGAAAGAAGAAACGCACACTATGCTGAAAAGTAGTGAACTTCGAATTAACAAGTAGTGAAATGTGTATAAAATGTGTTCCATAGCTGTCCTTTCCAAAACTTTCCGTCATCCTACTATGCAATGTAACACCTGCTGTCAAAGCAAACCGCAACAAATACTTAAATAACTACGTGGCATAAAGAAAAAAAAACTTCATTATCCATATCATCATAACTTCACCATTATCATCACCTGTAGAGAAAAACTTCATTATTCATAATACCATTTCCTTCATCATTATTCATCAGTATTCACTATCATCTGCAAAAAATCACTTCATTACTCATTACATAACTATTCCTTATCTCTAGCATATTTCATCACTAAAACTAAGATGTGTAGTTCTCTCTGACAGCCTGCATCAATCACCTTGTATTCTGAAAGAAAAAATTAGTTAAGACTGCTATTCTGTGATGAGTATAGTATAGTCTTGTTAATGCTTGTTAATCCTGATCCCTTTACTCTTCCTCATAAAGTTATTGCATCTCCTTTCGTTTATTCCGTAGGTGAAATTCCCATTTATGTTAAATTTATTTCTTAGAATCATCATTCCTTTCTGAAATTGATGAACAAAGATTAATGTCTTGCATTTAAATCCTATACCCACTAAATAATGACTGGTTTATGGTGACACAATTAACCATACAGCATAACATGACAGAAAACGTAATATGTCCAAGATATTGACAGTGTTCGGATGCGAAAAAATGTACACAGAATAATACAATGCAGTAGCAAAAAAAATGTGAAACAGTCACGATGTTGAGATGTCATAAGGCAAAAAAAATGTAAAAGTCGACTGGTGTGTGTTATATCTTAACTATTTCATAGTGCATACAAACAAAACTGGAGTACAGTCATATACACAAAAAAATGGAAAATGTGCACGGTCTGATGTGTAACGACAAGAAAAGCGACCTGCTAACCTTACCTTGCCGGGCACTTGCCAAGAAAAAAAATACGATAATCGTCAATAAGTAGTCACATAAATATAATTGCAGAAATAGTCGTAAATGTGTAAATTCATCTGGAAAAATATGCACGGTCTGATGTGTAGCGACAAGAAGAGCGACCTGCTAACCTTACCTTGCCGGGCACTTGCCAAAAAAAAATACGATAATCATCAATAATTAGTCAGGTGAATTAATTGCATTAGTAAATGGCATCATAGTGTGTTGAATCATACAGTGGTTTCACTCAATAAACGGTTTAATGTTTGAGATATGGTGATTGCCTTTCGATTTTCTGGTTCTCAAAGTTTCGACGTGTACAACATTGGGGTGAGGGATACTGCGAATCCGATACGGACCTGCGTATAGAAGTTCAAATTTACTGCACTTACCTTTTAATTTGCTGGATAAATAGTGTGTACGTACTAATATCTTCTGTCCAACGTGAAAGTCGCGGCGTGTACAAACCTGTTTTTGCTGTCTTCTGCGGCGCTCTGCGGCACGTTTGATGTTGTTCAGCGCAATGTCAATTATTTCGTGGTGTCGTAGGCGACGATTTTTGGGGAATTCTATTAATTCTTTAATTTTGTTCGGTGGTTCAACGTTTTTCAGTATAACAGTCGAAGATAGCATAGTGGATTCATTTGGAATGGAATTAATTACATCTTGGAATGAGAGTATGTGTGTATCCCAATCAATATGTCTTTTGTGGCAGTATATTCTGCACAGCTTACCAATTTCCTTCATTAATCTTTCACAAGGGTTCGAAGAAGCGTGGTACTTGGATATATAAATCGGAGAAATGTTTCTAGCTCGTAACATGCGTGTCCATACACTACTACGAAATTGAGATCCATTATCAGAAATTACTTTCATTACATGCCCTACATGAAATAGAAAATGTTTTACAAATGCTTTCGAAACAGTTTTAGCAGTAGCTTTGCGTAACGGAGTGAAAGTAACAAATTTTGAAGTGAGCTCAACAGCGACAAAAATGTAGCAAAAACCTCTGTTAGTTCTCGGAATCGGACCAAAAATATCTACTGCGGCCATGTGTCTTAATTTCACAGGTATAATGGGATATAAAGGAGGAATATGTGAAGTGGTGTCTGATTTAGCTTTCTGGCAAATTTTACAAGACGCTAAAACTCGTCGTATACGTTTTTCCATGTTGGTAAAATAACAGTTCTGTCTCAGTATAAGAAAACATTTTCGTGCTCCGTAATGTGCGTAACTTAAATGAGTGTACCAAATTAGTTTGTTAACCAGTTCGTCAGGAATGCATAATAACCAAATGTTGCTGTCAGGATGAGAGCGGCGAAACAGAATGTCATTGCGTACAGTGTAGTGGTTCCTAATCGTAACATTTTTCCTATCTTGCCAAAGGTGTTTAATTTCTTTCCACACATTGTCCTTATTTTGTTCTTGTGCTATGTCCTGTAATGACGATGAAATAAAATTTTCAAATGCAACTTGCTGAATGTACATGACACTGAAATTTGTTTTGCAGAAGTTGGTTGCTACGTCTTGCTGATTATTGCCGAGAGAACGCGATAGTGCGTCTGCTATAACATTTTGTGTACCGGGAATGTGAACTATTGTAAAATTAAATTCCTGTAAATAAAGTTTCCATCTACTTAATCTATCGTGAGTGAATTTGGCCGAAAGTAAGAATTGTATCGCTCTGTGATCTGTGTAAACTGTGGTATGTCTGCCATAAAGAAAGTGCCTAAATCTCGTGAAAGCCCATACAACACATAATGTTTCAAGTTCTGTAACAGAATAATTTCGTTCAGCAGGTGACAAAATGCGACTTGCAAATGCGATGTTTTTAATTACTGTAGAACCATCTTCTTCAATTTCCTGAAAAATGTGTACGCCTAAAGCGGTATTGGAACTGTCGGTGGCAATGGAAAAATTTCTGGTGAGATCTGGGTGCGATAAAAGTAGAGCATTCAACAAAGTGTGTTTCAAATAACATTCTCGTGAACAAAATTCTGCGTGTCAAAAGTAATGTTTGCGTTACTGTAATATGCAATCTGTGCTGTATCTGGTTAAAATTTATCGTACGTGTTATTATTTACGAGAGAATGTTGTGGCATATCCACTATATGAATTGTTCTGTTATTTCTTACTGACGTATTACGCTATCGATGACACCTATTGTTTGGATCATTCAACATAATATGTTGTTGCTGATGTTGCTGCTCATAAGATCGACTGTTATTAAATGTACGCTGAAAATTGTGCTCGTTATTTTTACGTCTGTCATGATAGTAATTTCTATACGGCGCATTGCAATGCGAGTTGAAATAGTGTGTTGTCTGTACGTAGTTATTTCTTTGCTGCCATGCGTTACTATTTGTTGGAGCTGGGACTATACGTGCACGCGGCGAAACATTAAAGTTTGGTTGACCTTGTAGACTGCATTGTTGGTTAGGTATGCTAAGCGGCTGACTTTCATGCTATTGTGGTGAAAAACATCTATTGTTACAAAAATGTGGTTCCTGTTACTAATAATTTTACACATACTGATGATTACGATTTTTTCTGTAATTAAAATTACGGCGGTAGTTGTCATTACGGGAGTGCCTACTGAAAATTGTCACATTCGGTAAAATATTTGTCATATCCAGTTTTCATTACTCGTTTATTAATACTACGAAGAGCAATAGTTAAAGAGCAGTTTTGATAGATATAAAGGATAGTAGAAGAAAAGGCAGCAGTGCAGAAAACTAAAGATGAAACAGCACTACTACAGCTCGGGGCCCTATGCTCGCTACGGCACATATTCATTAAAGCGTAATGAATCCCCTGAGGTCTTTACGCACTGCAAATAAATTTCAGCTTTTGTGTTATAGGCAATGGCGGTACAAATTCATAAATAAATTGCTGTCTGCATGCTAATTGTTGTTTCTTCATTACAGGCAATGCTGACGAAAATGCAATAGCAAATTGTCGCATCTGGTTCAAAGCTACTTTCTCCATTACAGATAATAGCGGTGAATGTACAAAAATAAATTGTCTTATACAGTGCAAATCGTGTACCGGTGTTCTGTCATTATTAAATTCTTTACATTTTCTGGCGGATAAAAATTGCTCGTAATCTACGTTCTCGTCACCGAATTTGAGAACACGTTCAGGTTTGTGTGTGAATCTGTTCGTCTGTGTCATTTCGGATTTCAAGTTGCGTAGCTTTTCAGATTTTAAGTCGCATGGCTTTTCGGATTTTAATTCGCGTAGTCTCTGTAAATTGTTCACATTATACACGCTGCGTGAGTCAGACAAATGCTCGCAACGTGGCGGGTTCTGTGACGTATTGGTGACTGGAATAATTGTTAATTCTGTTACTTTAATTCTTCCGTCAATTTGGTTGTTGTGTCGTTCACTTTTATTAACAATTTCCGTATTCAGAGTGTGTGAAACTTCCAGTGGCTCTAAATTAAACTCGTCGCGTATCTGTACTGCGTTTTTAGGGCATTGTTCAGTGACTGCATTAATTTCGTGTTTCTGTGTTTCGTTTGCTGAACATCGTTCAGTGACTGCATTAATGTCATCTTTGTGTAATTCTGTTGTGCTTACACGTGTGCTACTTAATTCTTGTGCAACAGTGCCAACTTTTTCATTACTGTTATTAGCACAAGTCTTAGTATTCACACGTAATTGTTCTTTAATGTCCTGGCATTGCATGGTAACACCTGTAATCTGTTCGCTAACTTGTCTGCTCCGTTCGTTAAGGTTGTCTTGTTTTTCGTTCGTCAGTTTGAAACTTTCATTAATCATTTCGCTAAGTTGTTTGTGCTGTTTATCAAGTTTTTCATTAAGTTGTTTGAAATTGTTGTCCATTTTCTCACTTTGCTGTTGTATCAAACTTGTCATAATTCGTACCAAGTCAAAACTAGCGTTTATATTCTCTGTGCTGTTTAGTGGTGGATCTGGAACTCTCTCGCTTTCCGTGACCATTTGGTCATTCTGTAATTTAGAAAAAGGTTTGTCAGTCGGATGTACACTGTCAGACATTATTTCGGAATTAAATGGATCCGTCATACTCTCACTACACTGACCATTTTCATTCGAAAAAATTGTGTGCACATTACTTAGATTTTCTAAATCGGGTGTGTTAAGCTCGGCAGCGCTCATTACTATAGACCGCTCCGCGTCATCAATTGTCGTCAAGTTAACAGACGAGACAATTGAGTTCGTTTGTTCATCATTAAGGTAAAAGTCATCATTAGTGGTTGGAATGCACTGATTGTTAGTGAACGCAGGATTGTCATCATTACGTTGCGTATCACAATTACTATCGGTCACGTTGTTTAAGTCGGTAATTTCATTCACAATACTTCGCGATACACTATTCACAGTCTTTCGCGGCATTTTTACAATAGTCAAATTTTTTCACAAAATAAATCAACACAATGCAAAAGCAACACACAAATACAACTAAGCAACAAATTGCCGTTGACCTGTAGAGAGAAAGTCACAATATTATTAAAAGCGTTGCGCTAAATCCTAATTATATCTAAGCAAATAAGAGCAGATATCTGACTGTTACTCAAAAGACTCTCAACGAAATACGATCCTGGACTGGGTGTCGCCAAGTGTAACCTCCCCACCGCAATTTTTAAAAGAAAGAAATTTGACAATACTCAATAGTAATGGGAGCCAAGTATAACCTCCCCACAAAAATTTTAAAAGAAAGGACGATACTAATTAGAAATGCTGATGGACATTGCTCTAATTGTAACCTCGCCCACAATGAGAGGTATTGAAAATGGCAACAAAAATGTGAAATTCGCAATCTGACTCAAATATAAATTCCTCATGAAAAATTAAAGTCCATTCAGTGATAAGAAAATTTAATTAAACCGAAATATCGGTCTTTGGCCCTGTGTAAAACAATCAGAATTAAAGTCTTACCTCGGAATAAATGGATGTCACATATCTGCTCTTGTTGTTGCGCACCGCTTGGAGGAACTGCATTGCAAATAATAATATTCCTTTTTTTTTTTTTTTTTTTTTTTGATTCTAGTGAAATTTTCCTTCAAAAGAAGTGGAATGAAATGGGAAGTGCAACGAGATCTTTAGTTCAAAAAAATTAAACTTTTGAGAAAATGCCTTTGAAATAAAAAATTATTATTGGGAGACTTGTTGGACAATAATTACAATAAATAAAATTTTTCATTATCTAATGATTATATTAATTAACAGTATACCTTATTCCTCATCTTGACCATTGTTGCCGACCGCCTACATCACACAACCGCACTGGGCTGCTACTACTGACCGACCGCTCTGCATGACGACTACAGACTGAGTACTGCTCTCAACTAGACAGAGCTATAGACTCGCAACGACTGAACTGACAGACTCGCAACGACTGACTGACTGCTACTCTGCATAGCGACAACAAACTCGCAAAGACTACTACTGACTGAGAACCGCTCGCAACACTCGCGCGGTCAAGCGCATACTCTCTGGTCACAGATGCTACAATGCCTCGCCATCGCTGCTGCGTTACATACGTGTTTCAAGTTTCAGTGCAATAGGATGAATAGTTTCTGAGAAAACGGCGCATTTGTAGTGAAAAATGTATAAACTGAGAAAAAGGACTTAAGTTTTCATATGAAATGTCTTACCTTTATTGTTACATGTTGTTATTAGAAACACCCTGCTCCATATTCTATGTCATCTTTATCACCAGTTCTATCAAGTAACAGCTGCCTTCTCCTTTTCCTTGCCTCTTTGGTCACATGTTTTGCTGAAACTTCAACTGTTTTCACTCTTCCGATGTCCACTTTGTGAAGACCTTCCGCTGTACACTTCCCCAAAATCACTCCCAGCTTCTCAAGTACTCTCAGTCTGCCACTACATCCATTATTAAATGTGATTACAGTGTCATACGTTCCTAACTGTAGGGTCTTCATCCCAACAAATACACTTTCTGGTATGTGAGTCCAGAGAAGACTATTGAAAGATTCGTTGAAGTTTTGTGTTTTCCCATGCAGACACCTTTTCAACAGATCTGGATGGGCCAGATCTCTAAATACAGGCTTCAGAGCCTCCATTACTGCTTGAGGCAAACTGTTTTTATGATTAAAATCTGCCAGAGATCCTTCAGCTTCAGCTTTTCTATATTTGCACCATGTCTCAGGAGGAGGAGGAAGACACAAACAATGTTCGGGGTTGTTATCAGTTGAAATTTTATGATAGTAGACAGCCCACACCACTCTCACCATCTTGAGCAAATCATTGGTGTTGTCCCTGATAGCTTTGCCATAATACTCTTGAAACTGATCTATCACCTTGTCAGTCACACTGCCAGGACCTTTTATTGTTTTACCATCTGATAGCTTTGCGTTGCCAAATTTTATTTTCAACTGTCTGAGACGTGAACCTATTCTCTTTTTCACATGGTCTACACACTCTAGTTTAGTTATGGGCACACTGCAAGGTTTTCTGTCCACTAATGCTTTGAAAGACTTGCTGTCTCCATCTCCCAAGAACTGAATGTACCTGACTCCCCTTTCTTACTCAGATCGCTGAAAAATATTTACTGCAGCAGCCACTTCCATCCCTCTACTTCTTCCCTCATAATTTTTTCCACAGTTTGGCTTATGGGCTTCTACTCTCTCTCTGTCCACGCCAGCTCAAGTGCATCCTTGACAATATTTCGTCAAAATATCAAAACCCAGGACTTTGCCTGGGTCAACACTTGTTGCCATAGGAAATTCATTCTTAGATTTGTGTCCTCGTCTCTGCCAGGAACCATCAAAGGCAATACTGATATCAGTGGAACCATCATTTGCTTCCACTGCTTCTTTTGTTGCAGATATCATGAAAACTGTAGCCACTTCCTTTACACAATCACCAATGACATTTGTGTAGTGTTCATACTCTGTAGGAGGACCTGGCAAATTCACGATGCTGCACAACATTTTCCCAGCTGCCTGACCCTTCTCAAGGCACCTCAGTCCATATACTAATATTACATTATTAGTATACAAGTTGTTTTTGCACTTGCTTGATGTGCAAAACGATTTAGAGAATTCGCAGTTCAGACAGGAAATACGTAAAAGACAAACAATTCCTTTCCTATCTGATTCATCTTCAGACAGTGTTACAGCACCACCACAAAGAGAACAACTCACTGCTTCACTTAGAACACGAGCCAAAATAACGAACTTCACAATTATATTCGTATACATGTCTTTTTCTACACTGAGCTCTTCATAAAATCTTAAGTCAACTTTCCTTTTTGAAGCACTAGGGGGAGAGGGCGTAGGCACTGCACTGTTCTTGTCACTGGTGTCGCTTGTAGCTCCTTGTGATATACTCAAACAAGCTTCATCAGCTACACATTTTCAGTAAAACATGTTATCTTTCTTTCTTCGCTTCTTGAATATTCCGTGTGGTTTTGTCGTTTTTCTTCTGCAAAATGCTGTCAATGTCTGCTTCCTGCGCGAACTAAAACCCACTAAACAGAAAGTTATTCACGAAACACTTCGCGCCATTGAAACAAAGAGTTACAGAAACAATACACTGTGTAGAGCAGACTGTCAACTACAAAACAACAAAATCACAGCCTTCTATAGTAAATAGTTTCGGAAACATGACCGTTCAAATGAGTCAGTGTATGTCGTGAGGAGGAAAACTGACAATGCAGATGTACAGTTCAGGACGGTAATAACAACAAGATAATATTTCCACCAAATAAATAATATAGCAGAATGTTCAGGAGATTCCGTAGATTTTAATGAAACAAAAAAAATGAAAATCAATTTTTTTCCATTTTTTTGCCCAGGGTCTCCCCTTAAAGTGAAACGCATACTGAACTCTCTCAGTGCGTCTGTCAGGTAGGTTTTATCATCTTCAACAGATTTTCCCTTGATTCACTAACGCGAGATATCGGCGTAAAGGAAACTACTTGTGCTCGCCGGTACTCGTATTCGTTAATTAATAAATAAATGTTAAGTAGCCATTCTGCACCTATTTACCCAGTTATCACTCCCACTATCAACTCAGTTCTTTACTGATAACTCTGATCGCAACGCATTTTCCAGACTGCATCCATACGTACTACTCATTTGTGACTTAATCAGACCTTTGAAGATGGCTTATACAGGGGAAGTCGATGGATCCTTTAAAGAATTAGGTAGGGGTAGGCGGGTTGGGGGGAGAGGGGTTGGAGAGAGTTACTCGTTTCTGCTTAAGTTGTGCATTAGTTTCCTGGGGTTAACTCAAACATCCTACAAAACCTCATTATGTCACGGCGAGTAAAGAGCGGCTCTTGCTGTTAGTAAATGCTGTTAACGTTAGGCATAATTTCATAAAAGAAAATCAAAAGCGAAAATTTGAACCATATGATGATGTCTGAAAGAATGAATAGTGACGAGTGACATGAAGAGAAACAGGAAATTTTAATCATTCTTTCATTTCGACGAGAGTGTATGTAATGCTGCGTCAGAACCAATTTTGGTAGGAGAACCAAGAAGATTTTAATCAGAAGCTGAGAGTGGAGAATTTCTGAGAAATACATCAAAAGAGGAGAAATGGAATAACAAAGAGATTACACAGAGGGCCAACAGAGAGAGAGAGAGAGAGAGAGAGAGAAAGAGAGCAGCTTCAGTTCGGTCAGCTTCAAATATCCGGTCTGAATTATGAGAGAAACCGCCATTCCGGAGTTGATCTCTAGACCTACCATGAGAAAAGTACAATTTAAAGAGTAGGGTTCTACATCACACTCCTTGCAGGAAGAACGGGTAGGAATTCCCCGCTGACTGCTTTCGACCGCAGCAAGCTAGAACCAGAAGCTGCGTTTCGCTCCCAAACGCCATGAGTAGCTGACCACGCGACAAGCAAAACAGAAGCACTTATCGACAAAGTGACAAAAACAAAGGTAATAACAGAAAGAACGTTCAAAAACCAAACTCACAATTCAGATTCCCTCGGCACTAATACCTCTTCAGAGAAAGCCTTATTGCAAAGGGTCGTCCAGAGAAACATCCCCAAACGAAAAGGAAATGACTCTAAGATTAACTAGAAAAAGGAGAATCCATTGACTGCAACACAACCATCAGTTCTCGCGTCCGTCGGCCGTCGTAATTTAATATATTATTATTATTTTTATTATTGCCGGCTTACGTGGTGGGCCTTAATCAAAATGATATTTCATTTTATTTTGACCTACAGTTAAATGCTTTCGTAAAGTTCTCCTTTTTAACAATATTAATCTTAAATTATTTGTTACGTTAATGAATGTTAGACTCGCTGAATCTTAAAACATGAGCATATAAGTTGAATAATGGAATAAACTTTTCATATTAATTTCCTCGGC
Organism: Schistocerca serialis cubense; assembly: GCF_023864345.2. Lineage (NCBI taxonomy): Eukaryota > Metazoa > Arthropoda > Insecta > Orthoptera > Acrididae > Schistocerca > Schistocerca serialis. The sequence continues at coordinate 10,774,807 of NC_064646.1, forward strand.
TAGTCAATTAACTTTAAAGCAAAAAATCTTTAGTTATTAATTACAATTACGGCCCACACACGCGCGAGAGTATTTTTTCTTACCTCCGTTAACCATTGCATTGTAGTCGGAGTTCTGGCTCTGGCTCTCGACTGTTGTACTGAAAATAAGAATCTTAAAGCTACGGATTTTCTGCAACGTCGGGCGGCTGTGGAGAAAAATGTATATTATGTTAATAGCGGGCGAGTTTTTCGCTTCCGGTAATTTTTTATAAGTTAATATCGCCACGTAATGGCGTCGTTGCCTGCATCGGCCGCTGCGATTGTTGAGCTGTAAATTACTTGAATGCAGGTTAATTCAGAGGACGGCGGACATGAAATCGGGATCACCTCTTACAAATTAAAAGTGAACAATGGTATTAAATCAATGTATTATCTGCTTAATTAGTACAAATATGCTTACATTTGCCAGCACTCGCAAGATGTCCGTCTACACGCAACCAAGACAAGAGAAGAAGTAAAGATGACTAAAAAATTAACAAAAGAGCGTATCTTGTCGTCTCTTTAGATCATTTTGTTATATTTCTTTGCACTCGAAACTTACACAGAGAAATTATTATTTTACGGGTACATGATAAAAATATATATATTATTCAATTTTTAAATGTCTCTTCCTTATATATACTGTTTTTTAAGTGTTTTCGTATTATTTCACTGGGGACGCTATACAGTGTTAAACCAAACAAGGTATAGCGGAGTAAAAGAAGAAAAGAAGCTAGCTAAGCAGCCACAACTGCGGTTTTTTGCCGGTTTTCTGTCAGTCGTAAGGCGTATGCCGGCGTGTGATTAGGGACACAGTCTCGAACGAAAAGTATTGTACGTTACGCTAGAGTAGTATCGTAAGAAAATTATCGTAATAGTAAAAGTGTCGAAAGAAAAGTACCAGTACCTTGAGGTATCGGTATTTACCTTTGACAAAAAGATTAGATACTCTTTATCGGCTCCAATTTCTTCCTCCTTGTTTTTATAATCTGTCTGTAAATGAGAGAGATAGTCGATTTTAGCAGGCTTTAAATAGAATAATAGAAGTGTTAAGCAGTATTTTTGTGCCGCCATTAAGTCGTCAAGAGTTGCGGCGACTTGAATCCCCGGCGAGGTGCCGGAAGCGGTGCGAGTGTGGCGCCGTCTGCTTGCAGCCGGTCTTGCCGGCCACATCGCGACATCTCTGGTGGTCCAACCGTCCGACTAGCAGGGACGAAGAGTCGGCACGGCTTCCTGCGGCACACCGCTCGCCGCACCGCCATGTTAACATTTTGGTCTGCATCGGCAACAGTGCCGCTGCCCATTGAACCTCACGTTTTTACAAGTGGTTAAAGGGATACGGAATCGCCTACCCCCGCAGTGTTAAAGTATGCATACTATAGGGAACATTTTCTCACAAACTACTAGAGACAGAGAGATAAAATTTTTACTGAACGTGCATTGATATGTTATAACAATACTGAAAACAACAGTTTATTGTCAAACTATTTTCTTGCAGAGATATTTTACATTTATTTTTAAGAAATTTTTTCCGTCACTTTTTACTAATTTATCACTCGTAAGTCTTTTGTAAATCAAGTAATTAAAAAATCGTTGTTTCAGTGTGTAAAAGAAACCCACGTGACTAAGTCATAAAAATTTTAGACTTCTACGTTCACCAGTACCTGAGATAATCTTCCTAGAAGAAGTAAAAAGCAAACTTACAGGAAACGGAGAAAGAAGATTAAAAAATTCCTGATCCATAGCTAATACCCCCTTCAGAGTCTTCATAATCATCTTCAAGTCTTCTTTTCGCACCCCTCTGCACCTGTATTGCTTTTTTCACTAATGTCTTGATTATATTGTCAGCGTGCCTTAGTCTGTGATGATCTAAAGTCAACATAGCACGTACTGTGATGGAACAAACAGGCAAACACAACTTTTGAAGGACCTGGCATTTAGTTATATATTGAGGGTTGCCACAGCATCATACACACCAAAGTGTAGTGTATTAATCCCGACAAACACTGTTTCCGGGAGACGATACCATATCATACTATTCAAGCACTCGTTGGGGTTCTGCGTTTTTTCATGAAGACATTTCATCAGAAGACTTCTGTCAGCCAGATCTCTGAATATGGGCTTTATTTCTTCCATGATGGCTAATGGTACTCTGTGGTGGTGAATGTATTTTTCTTCAGTTGTTAGTCCTCTGTTGTATGTACACCAGCTCTTTTCACCTTTGGGGCACAAACTATGTTCTGGATGCTCATCTGTGGATGTGGTGTGGAAATACAAAGCCCATATTGCTTTCCTCATTTCTTCAAGATTGCCCGTATTTTGCCTGATTGCAAGGCCATAGCAATTCTGAATGTGCTCTATTATGGCATCAGTCAATCTTCCTCTGCCATCCAAGGTTTTCCCATCATCTAGTTTTTTCCCTTTCATAACTGATTTTAACCTTCTCAGCCTGGCACCCATTCTCTTCTGCACATGTCCTATACATTCAAGTTTGCTTATATTTACACTGTTCCCATATGGTTTGCTTTCCAAAACTTCTTTGAATGCTTCAGAGTCACCATCTCCCAGATACTTGACATAGCGAACATTATACCACTCTGAAGAGCGATGAAAATTTTTTTTCACCCCAGCAACCTCCATGCCACCACTGCTACCATAATAATTAGCAACACAGTCACCACTATGTTCATTTTTCAGCCTGTCTATGCATCTACAGTATTTAGACATTATTGCATCATCAATAGCCTTGCCAGTGCCAACACTAGTTGTTGTTACAACACCATTCTTGGAGGTGTGACCCCTTCCTTGCCACGTGCCATCAAAAGCTACTGTGAGGTCACGACTGCCATCATTTTCTTTCATTGCTTCTTCCACAGCTACCTCCATTGACTTCTGTGCTACATCTTCAACTGCAGATCCTAGTACATAGTTGTAAGCATCAAACTTCGAAGGTACACTTGGAAGATTTAGAACACCATATAGCATATCGCCACCTGCTTTGCCCTTACCAATTGCTCACAATCCGTAGACTAACCTAATATTTACACTACAAAGTTCTGTTTTCTTGTAGCCATTATTTACAGTTACTGAAACAGAACTTGGAAAGTTACAGCTGTACTTACAAACACTGCGTATTAAATTAAACTGGGCAGCCAGGCCAACATAGGATTCTACTTTCAGAGAGACGTTTCCTTGACATTTTTTGCAGCACACACTGTTTTCAAGATCTTCGCAAAATATACTCGTATCAATGAGTCCAAAAGCTTCTTTCACTTTATGATGTAAATTATATTTCTCTTAGTTTTTTTATGAGAAGCACTGTTTTCATTAGGAGTAAGTTCTTTAGGCACATCAGTAGTAAGTGGACTCACAGTTTCCAACAGTGATGTTGAAGAACTGCTTTGCTTTGCTAATGAATCATCATTTCTTTTCTTTTGCCAGTTCACACGCTTTTTAAACACTTTTGATCTAGCTCTAGGCATTTTCACTGCGAAAAATGAAGCACTAAATACGTAATAACTCGACAACAACAGCTTTCATATAGCACACTATTTACAAAGAATCCCGTCACAAAGTCAAAGAGTAACTTGAGGAAACCAGAGGGTGTTTAAAGAGTCGCAGGAAAGTGGGCTACTTGAATTCATGTCACATAAATGTACTGCCGAAAAGTTTATGGTCAGCCACGAGAGACTTGTATAACTAAAGCGCAATACCCGCTCTCACAAATCTATAAAAATAAAATAGTTATAATTCTAGCAGAGTTATGTTAGATACGTCATTTTACAGAGGAAACTTGGTGGAATATAATACGTCAATGGAACGAAAATAGATTTTTTAAGCCAAAATCCGATTCCGTATCCCCTTAAGAAAGACGTCCTGCTGATAGTCGAACCTGTTAGGCGCTGCTGAGAAACTTCGTCGATGTACTTCAGCGGGAGCTGGGTCTGGTTATTGTACCGGCGCTATTTAATGCAAGCAAATTTGTTCTTTTGGTAAACAGACACTTAGTGTGGGCTGCCTCGGGAATAGAACTTTTATGGCAGTCTTGTTGATGTATGGAGTGTTGAATTTTTTTGTGATTTAAGATGGTACATTCTCAAATTCATTTATCTGTCTCGTAGCTGGGGTGTTCAACTCATTAAATTACACGTTCAGCTGACCTAAGTCATTGGAATCTACTGTTTGAAATTGTGCATCATTTATTGTGTCAAATATTATAATAACTTTTTCTCTTACTGGTGATCTTAGACTTTTAAAATGTTTGCTGTTTTTAAAATTACAATAAATAGTTGTTCGAAAGAATGTCACACACACATCCTCCTAGCCCTTCCACTCATTAGTTCTGTTACAGTTTTTATTTCCATTATAAACTGCCATTCTTAAAAATTTAGAACTTGAAATAGGGAATTACAGTCCGGATTATCAGAAAAACAATTGAATAGGAGCTTAAAGGAAATAAATCACATCTTACCTAAACTTCCCATTCTTACCGCATACAGTCCTGCTACATTTTGTCCAGTTTTTTCGCTAATAATTTGTTGTAAGACTTCGACAGCATGCAATCTGCCTTTGAAAATAAACGCTCGGGAAACAATGATATGGCTGGAATTGCCATGTACTTGTTGGCTAATGTATACAACTGGAGGAATAACTTGCTGCTCTGAAAGATTAACCCATAGGTGTTGCTGTATAAAGGCTCATTTCATTCTTTTGAACAGTCAGAGCAGGATCGAAAGAAGCGCCTGCACCATCTAAAAAGAGTTGAGTGCTGTCTGCTAATGTCTAATGTTGACACCGTTTCACTTTCTAGTTCGAATTGTGATGTGACGATCCGACTATATCGACTGTACATTCGCATTTTTATTTGCTCTTGTAAAGTAGTAAGGTTAGGGTGATATTGGAAAAACACTTGCTAAGTAATGGAATCAATGCTGGTAGTGGTAGATTGCTCCTGTTCTTGCATTAATTTCTTTGAAAAATTGTTCTAGTAAGTTTCGGGCCACTATGTACAAATTCGACACGTGCAAAAACGTAGTATCTGGTCCTCCGCAGCGTATGGGGTAACAGCGACCTGGCACTAATCCGGCAGCCAAAGAGCGTCCGGAGGCCACTGCAGTTTAATAAAGACTTGATGTAAATTATGTACACACCAGTTTTTGCAGTATATCCGTATCTACCTGACGAATTAATATTACTTGCGCCAGATCAGATTATTAGGTTGAAACTGGTACTGGATGATCTTATTTAAAGAAAGACAACTATGGAATTACAAGGTGCAATGTATGTAGTATTTACTGTCATAATATACATTGAACTTGTGTTATTCAACCAGTTCGTTGTTTTTATTGATGGTTTGAGAAGTTATGAATGACTTTGTGAATTTACAGTGTGTTACATGCAGTGAAACATATTTATTGAATTGAAGAACATTGCGCAAAATTAGAACACAAGTATATGAAGATAGTATCTGTTCTTTCGGACATCGGTAACCTTGCAGCCCATTGTTTTAGAATGAAATTACAATTAAATCGCTACGCTTAGCTGCATACAGGCGTTGATATACGTCAACGGAGACAGGTGAAAATGTGTGCCCCGAACGGGACTCGAAGTAGGGATCTCCTGCTTGCATGGCAGACGCTCTATCCATCCTTTTTTTTATCTCATTTTGTTCGTTTTAGTTCGCTACATCTGCTCGTGTCGGACGTCGCAAGACACCCGTTTCAGTTCGTCGTTGATCCATTAACTCGGTTTTTTTTTATTACAGAGGGCAGCTAACCCTCTGGCCGAACACGGTGAGTTACCGTGGCGGCTCCATCTGAGCCACCGAGGACACAGTGGATAGCGCGGCTCCAGCGAATTATCTCTGGCACGCCTCCCATTTGACCCACATTCTCAACTTATTGCCCCGTACTATTTTCATAGTGCTCCTGCCCATTATACTCATTACTCGCGGCTTTTTGCCGATTCCCGTAAGAGTTCGGGCACTGTTTGTGCATCCGCACAGAAGAAGGTAAGTTGAGAATGTGGGTCTCACGGGAGGCGTGCCAGAGATAAGACCCTGCAGTCGAATTCAAATGGCTCTAAGCACTATGAGACTCAACATCTGAGGTCATCAGTCCCCTAGACTTAGAACTACTTAAACCTAATTAAACTAAGGACATCACACATATCCATGCCCGAGGCAGGATTCGAACCTGCGACCGTAGTAGCAGCGCGGTTCCGGACTGAAGCGCCTAGAACCGCTCGGCCATAGCGGCCGGCTCCCTGCAGTCACGCTATCCTCTGTGTCCTTGGTGGCTCAGATGGATAGAGCGTCTGCCATTGAAGCAGGAGATCCCGGGTTCGAGTCCAGGTCGGGGGACACGTTTTCACCTGTCCCCGTTGTCATATATCAACGCCTGTATGCAGCTAAGCGTAGTGATTTAATTGTAATTTCTTTCTAGAACATAAGTATTTACTCCTTCAAAAAGATATATACTCTTCGATACCTGAACATAGTTGATTATAAGAATTAGGAGTTGCAGGCAGGCAGATGAACGTTTTGAGCCACAAACAGACTTTTAATCAATTATTCGGTGCGCCTTATCGTTGATTTTGTGTATTAGGCTCCTGTTTGATGGAGTTTAACCAGAGCTAGAATCAGATTATCTCTGAAGCACTCGGGGATGGGAGGTTGTGACAGTTAGGAACTGAATCCAACGGTTCCAGGAATATTAAATGCTAGGAACGTCACAGCGGAAACAAGGGGATTCCAAGTGAACGACCGACAAATGAAACATTGTCAAGGTGAAGCATTGCAAATGTTTTCGTACACTAACTGCATCGCTCGTACACATACTGCTCGTCAATTGTTGTTGCTCAGTAGTTCAAAATATTGACACTGAAATTATGCGGCCAAAATTTTGAGTAGATAAGATGTAATAGAATATTAGGATTACTCGATATGATACCCGCTTCAAAGTACTGTGACTAAAGGTACGAGAGTAATTTCAAAAGTTCTGCACACTATAAGATAGAATTGAAGACAGTTATTTAATTTACAGGATAGCTTCACACCTTCAATATACCGTCCATTCTTGCTTATGACAGCTTCCCAACGTTTTGTGTACTTCTGTATTCCGGATAGGGTACCTCCAGTGTTGAGCTATTTGAGTATTCCGATCATCTCACTGGAAACTTCATCAATTGTGTGAAGATGTTTTCCACGAAGTGTTCCTTCTAGAAACAAAACAAAGTCTGGTAGGCTCATATTAGGACTGTATGGATGGGGAAGTATTTCCGGTTCATATTTGTCGAGCGTTTCTCTTAATGATAGAGCAATTTTCTGTCTTACATAATCGTGCAAAATGAGGACAACAGCTGCAAGCATTCCAGGCCTTCTTTGACGAATTTACGTGCGCAAAACATTTTGCAGAAAGAGCTGCAACGCCCCACTATATTTGTTTCTCTATGAAATGTAGCCCAATTTTACCTCACACTTTATAAAGGTCTCCACAACTGTTATACAACTTAAACTCGAATGGTAACCTCTGACTAAACAGAACCTAATTTGAACTGAATTGTTAATAACCTGAATACGACTTGTCTTTGTATTAAACGCGGAACTGAAGTAAAACAATTATCTGGCCCTAATCAAAATTTCCATTTACCTCGCCCCTTGGCATCATCGTTGCAGATTTCTCGAAAGCACTACAGCTAACAGCAAGCAGGCAGCGGCTAAGTTAGATTTCTATTTCTAAATAATTTCGAACTGTTGCATATCATCTGTGGTAATGTGTAACGATAAACGGTGGGGTGGGGAGAGTAGCTGTTTCTATGAAATGATATTCCAAGACAACGATTTTAGACCGAAGTGTATATTCAAGAAGACAGAGTAAAACTTAGCGTAATTTTCACACATAGCACAGGTCTGTACAATACTATGCTTAACAAAGCGAACGATGAGTTTAAAAGGGTACAGTATTAACAGAGAATTTCTATAAAAATCAATCAGCTTAACCATTTAATATGTTAACGCATGACTCAGGAAAGAGGTGTGGTCTTTCTCTCAGCTCCGAGCAAGTGAACCAGGTTAAATATCTTCCAACGAACATTTCTACAAACTAGGTGCGCAGTGCTGTAATCTTAACTCAAACTTCTTCTCTTCAAAAAATAGTTACTAAAAATTCGTATTCTCTCCGCTTTCTAATATACACATCTTATTCATCCTTGCTGTCCTTTACAATCAATCTTCTTCAGATTAAAATTGTGTGCTCGACCGAGACTCGAACTCCGGACCTTCGCCTTTCGCGGTCAAGCGCTCTACCAACTTTTTTGAGCTACCCAAGCACGACTCACGCCCCCTCCTCACAGCTTTACTTCTGCCAGTACCTCGTCTCCTACCTTCCAAAGGCCTCGAGTTCGAGTCTCGATCCGACACACAGTTTTAATCTGCCAGGAAGTTTCATATCAGCGCACACTTCGCTGCAGAGTGAAAATCTCATTCTGGAAACATCCCCCAGGCTGTGGCTAAGCCATGTCTCCTCAATATCCCTTCTTTCAGGAGTGCTAGTTCTGCAAGGTTCGCAGGAGAGCTTCTGTAAAATTTGGAAGGTAGGAGACGAGGTACTGGCATAAGTAAAGCTGTGAGGACGGGGCGTGAGTCGTGCTTGGGTAGCTCTGTTGGTGGAGCACTCGCCCGCGAAAGGCAAAGGTCCCGAGTTCGAGTCTCGGTCCGGCACACAGTTCTAATCTGCCAGGAAGTTTCATATCAGCGCACACTTCGCTGCAGAATGAAAATCTCATTCTGGAATCTTTCTTCATCTAACAGGTACAATCACAAGCCAACACAGCACTACAGAATACTTTGCATGGGGGCTTAATTAAAAAGAATAACGAATAAATGCATTAATTTTAGTAGCTGTGTGTCCGGTTACAAAGTCTCGTAACCGGTTGGCCCTGACTAGTATTAGTACGAAATCTGACTGCGTAAAATAAAAATAAAGAATGACAAGAAATTTCCATTAAGACAATTGATTAATTAAGTCCCCTGCAACTATAAAAGCTACGAAACAACAAAGCACAAGTGTAACTGTTCTGTGTGTGGTAGTGTGACTCAACGTACATGTATCTGGCTCGGTTTTTCCTCAATACGACAAGATATTTTAAAAACCAATTACAATGAACTAATTGAAAAACCACAAATACTATAATTGCACATAGAAACCAGAATTACAAGTCTAATAGATGAACATGAGCCAGATGCTTTGTTGACTGTACCTGTTACCAAGAGGCATTGTCATTAAAGAAATCTGTAATACTCTTTTTTTACCTCAATTGACGAAAAATACACTGTGATCATTGCAACATCTTCCATCTATACATTACACCAACCGAGCAGCATCTACTCTCTCGCTCAGCAGAACAACAACTGCCCTCGACATCCTCTGAACTACTACTGCACCAGTGGAGGCGGCGGAATAATAATCTTCGGCGCAATCTCTGGCGCTGTGACGCAGTGTAGCCACCTTTCATATGCCCCTCCTCCACAGGCTAGTATTTGGTGGTATTTTTGCCAGCATTGGTGGTGAAAATACCACCAAATTCGTCCAAAAACCACAGACAAAAATAAAATATGATATTAATAAGTAAATATCACATAACTAAATAAATTTTGGCTTTGCACTGACTCTTCAATAACCTAATATATAAAAATACGGTAAGGAACACAAATGATTGCACACATGTGATTTTACATAATAGTTGACGCAAGTATTATTTCTCAAAGTAGTTAAACAGTTCAATCAATGGCACCAGGAACGAGGAATAGGTGCAGGTAAAGGTCTCATGTTGTTGTTGTGTTCTTCAGTCCTGAGGCTGGTTTGATGCAGCTCTCCATGCTACTCTATCCTGTGCAAGCTTCTTCATCTCCCAGTACCTACTGCAACCTACATCCTTCTGAATCTGCTTAGTGTATTCATCTCCCTCTATGATTTTTACCCTCCACACTGCCCTCCAATGTTACATTTGTGATCCCTTGATGCCTCAGAACGTGTCCTACCAACCGATCCCTTCTTCTAGACAAGTTGTGCCACAAACTTCTGTTCTCCCCAATCCTATTCAACACCTCCTCATTAGTTATGTGATCTACCCATGTAATCTTCAGCATTCTTCTGTAGCACCACATTTCGAAAGCTTCTATTCTCTTCTTGTTTAAACTGTTTATCGTCCATGTTTCACTTCCATACATGGCTACACTCCATACAAATACTTTCAGAATCGACTTCCTGTCACTTAAATCTATACTCGATGTTAACAAAGTTCTCTTCCTCAGAAACGATTTCCTAGCCATTACCAGTCTACATTTTATATCCTCTCTACTACGACCATCATAAGTTACTTTACTCCCTAAATAGCATAACTCCTTTACTACTTTAAGTGTCTCATTTCCTAATCTAATTCCCTCAGCATCACCCGATGTAATTTGACTACATTCCATTATCCTCGTTTTGCTTTTGTTGATGTTCATCTTATATCCTTCTTTCAAGACACTGTCCATTCCGTTCAACTGCTCTTCCAAGTCCTTTGCTGTCTCTGACAGAATTACAATGTCATCGGCGAACCTCAAAGTTTTTACTTCTTCTCCGTGAATTTTAATACCTACTCCGAATTTTTCTTTTGTTTCCTTTACTGCTTGCTCAATATACAGATTAAATAACATCGGGGAGAGGCTACAACCCTGTCTCACTCCCTTCCCAACGACTGCTTCGCTTTCATGCCCCTCGACTCTAATAACTGCCATCTGGTTTCTGTCCAAATTGTAAATAGCCTTTCGCTCCCTGTATTTTACCCCTGCCACCTTTAGAATTTGAAAGAGAGTTTTCCAGTCAACATTGTCAAAAGCTTTCTCTAAGTCTACAAATGCTAGAAACGTAGGTTTGCCTGTTCTTAATCTTTCTTCTAAGATAAGTCGTAAGGTTAGTATTGCCTCACGTGTTCCAACATTTCTACGGAATCCAAACTGATCTTCCCCGAGGTCGGCTTCTACTAGTTTTTCCTTTCGTCTGTATAGAATTCGCGTTAGTATTTTGCAGCCGTGACTTATTAAACCGATAGTTCGGTAATTTTCACATCTGTCAACACCTGCTTTCTTTGGAATTGGAATTATTGTATTCTTCTTGAAGTCTGAGGGAATTTCGCCTGTCTCATACATCTTGCTCACCAGATGGTAGAGTTTTGTCAGGATTGGCTCTCCTAAGGCTGTCAGTAGTTCTAATGGAATGTTGTCTACTCCCAGGGCCTTGTTTCGACTCAGGTCTTTCAGTGCTCTGTCAAACTCTTCACGCAGTATCGTATCTCCCATTTCATCTTCATCTACATTCTCTTCCATTTCCATAATATTGTCCTCAAGTACATCGCCCTTGTATAGACACGCTATATAGTCCATCCACCTTTCTGCTTTCCCTTCTTTGCTTAGAGCTGGGTTTCCATCTGAGCTCTTGATATTCATACAAGTGGTTCTCTTTTCTCCAAAGATCTCTTTAATTTTCCTGTAGGCAGTATCTATCTTACCCCTAGTGAGATAAGCCTCTGCATCTTTACATTTGACCTCTAGCCATGCCTGCTTAGCCATTTTGCACTTCCTGTGATCTCATTTTTGAGACGTTTGGATTCCTTTTTGCCTGCTTCATTTACTGCATTCTTATATTTTCCCCTTTCATCAATTAAATTCAATATTTCTTCTGTTTATCAAGGATTTATACTAGCCCTCGTCTTTTTACCTACTTGATCCTCTGCTGCCTTCACCACTTCATCCCTCAAAGCTACCCATTCTTCTTCTACTGTATTTCTTTCCCCCATCCCTGCCATTTGTTCCCTTACGCTCTCCCTGAAACTCTGTGTAACCTCTGGTTTAGCCAGATTATCCAGGACCCGTCTCCTTAAATTCCCACCTTTTTGCAGTTTCTTCAGTTTTAATCTACAGTTCATAACCAATAGATTGTGGTCAGAGTCCACATCTGCCCCTGGAAATGTCTTACAATTTAAAAACCGGTTCCTAAATCTCTGTCTTACCATTATATAATCTATCTGAAATCTGTCAGTATCTCCAGGCTTCTTCCATGTATACAACCTTCTTTTATGATTCTTGAACCAAGTGTTAGCTATGATTAAGTTATGCTCTGTGCAAAATTCTACCAGGCGGCTACCTCTTTTATTTCTTACCCCCAATCCATATTCACCTACTACGTTTCCTTCTCTCCCTTTTCCTACTACCGAATTCCAGTCACCCATGACTATTAAATTTTCGTCCCCCTTCACTATCTGAATAATTTCTTTTATTTCATAATATATTTCTTCAATTTCTTCGTCATCTGCAGAGGTAGTTGGCATATAAACTTGTACTACTGTAGTAGGCGTGAGCTTCGTGCCTATCTTGGCCACAATAATGCGTTCACTATGCTGTTTGTAGTAGCTTACCCGTACTCCTTTTTCTTAGTCATTATTAAACCCACTCCTGCATTACCCCTATTTGACTTTGTATTTATAACCCTGTATTCGCCTGACCAAAAGTCTTGTTCCTCCTGCCACCGAACTTCACTAATTCCCACTATATCTAACTTCAACCTATCCATTTCCCTTTTTAACTTTTCTAACCTACCTGCCAGATTAAGGGATCTGACATTCCACGCTCCGATCCGTAGAACGCCAGTTTTCTTTCTCCTGATAACGACGTCCTCTTGAGTAGTCCCCGCCCGGAGGTCCGAATGGGGGACTATTTTACCTCCGGAATATTTTACCCAAGAGGACGCCACCATCATTAACAATACAGTAAAGCTGCATGCACTCGGGAAAAATTACGGCTGTAGTTTCGACTTGCTTTCAACTTTTCGGAGTACCAGCACAGCAAGACCGTTTTGGTTAGTGTTACAAGGCCAGATCAGTCAATCATCCAGACTGTTTCCCCTGCAACTACTGAAAAGGCTGCCTCTTCAGGAACCACGCGTTTGTCTGGCCTCTCAACAGATACCCCTTCGTTGTGGTTGCACCTACAGTACGGCTATCTGTATCGCTGAGGCACGCAAGCCTCCCCACCAACGGCAAGGTCCATGGTTCGTGGGGGGGGGGGGGGGAGGAAGAATCTCATAACATTTCATAAACAGTATATACACAATAAATCAGTTTACACGTATAACATCTTTTCAATAGTTCAATAAACAAGTAGCACTCCTCAGAGTAGTTGACAGTTCCAACAGTGGCACCCAGCAATGGTCAGCAGGTGCAAATAGCAACAAGTGACATCATTTCAGTAGCAGCAGTTCCAACAGTGGCACCCAGCAATGGCGAGCAGGTGCAGGCAGGAATGAGTGACATCATATCAATAATAGCAGTTCCATCAGTGGCACCCAGCAAAGTTGAGCAGGTGCAGACAACAACAAGTGACATCATTTCAGTAGCAGCAGTTCCAACAGTGGCACCCATCAATGGCGAGCAGGTGCAGACACCAACAAGTGACATCCCATCAGTGATTGAGCAGTTCCAACAATGGCACCCAGCAATGTTGAACAAGTGCAGGTAACAGTCCATAATATTCACCAGCAATAATTACACAGTTTATCAGAGTTCCTCAGCAGAAATTGAACATTTCCAATTGGCACCCATCAATGTTGAACAAGTGCAGGTAGCAGTCCATAATATTCACCAGCAATAATTACACAGTTCATCAGAGTTCCTCAGCAGAAATTGAACATTTCCAATTGGCACCCATCAATGATAATAGGTGTAAGCACGATCAACAGTTTGAATGCACACACAATTGCTTTTACAAAATTATTATCAATGCGCTTAAACTAAACATACAAATTATAATGAACACACAAATGATATCAGATAATTGTCATATTAACTGTTACAAATACACAAATATCAGTAAACCTATAATATTTATGGGTGTCAGTGCAAGCCACAACAAACAAGTAAAATAATATTTAGGATGTAGGTGGGTACCAATTAATTGGATTAGGAAAGGAAAACACACAAACCACACTCACTCATGTTTCATCCACACATTAAGTACTATTGTGTGATTGAATAGTGTTAACTGTGTAAATGCAATTCTGTCAAAATTTGATGTTCAACATGTGTATCAAATAGTAGTGGCAGCAATGTATAATAGTCAATAATAGTTAGCCAACGACATAGCCATCATGTCAAGACCAATGTTTGCCAAGCCAAATCAAAATGTACGCTTGCTGAACAACTGTCAGTGTGCCAAGATATGCAAATACTTCCTCTCTCCAAAAAAAAAAGTATATACTGCTTATTGATTTAACAAAGTGTGTGTGTAGACAATCTTCCTTCCACTGGAGTGCTCTAGTCTGCCATCTTCATCCTTCTTGTTCCATATAAACAAAAAAAAAAAAAAAAAATGCTCCTCACTTCCTTTACTTCTTATCCACCAAAACTCCAATAATCATGAGCATAACATAATCTCAATACTTCAATAATACCTCTTCAATACATCGATATGTATAAACCTTATCACCAATATCATTTCAGTTCCATAACAACTCTTTCCTCTAGTCAGTCTCCTCGAACAAGTACAGATAAATTCCTAGTGCAAATTTTAATTCATCATCCCATACAATCCGAAGACACAGTGTCCACACACAACCTCTGTGTAATCCACCTGAGCCAAATCGTTTACTCATTATGAATTATAAAGTACATTTTGGTTACCTTGTCCATCATAAAATAAAAGAAACGCATACATGACCTCTAACAGCCTTCAGTTTGAATAACTTTCAGTAAGTAGGTGCGAGTACGCAGTATGAATGATCACATAAGACTTTGAATGAATAAATAGTAATATTTCACAGTGTGTGCACCACTTCAAGAATCATGGCAAAACAGAAGTAAACATGTGGAGTACTTCTTTGTGTCAAGTGTCACTTGCTGTTTCAATTACTCATGGAGAAAGCAATGTAATAACTGTCAATGGTCTAAAGCTAGTGTTGGTATTTCATGTCGTCAGTCTCCTTCCTATTATAATGAATTAATACAGCCTCCATAAAACCTCCAGTTCATGTGACTTCAATAAAGTTTCTTATACCCATGTAGTTCATAGAATTATAGCAGTTCATTTTCTTAAATAATACCAGTAGAGAACAGAATGTCAACAAGTGGATGCAGCACAATCCCTACAACGAGGCTCTGCCAAGCGAACAATCTATAATTAATACCATAGTGTAACCTAAAATCCATGTTCGTACACAGTATATAAGCATTTCTATATACCAAATTAAAGAGTAGTTATGACAACAAAACAGAAATGTGTAAATATGCAATCCATATGCAAAGCAGCAAGTATGTATCTTATACAATAAATAGGTCATTAGCATCATATCGGCATAACCAAATAAATGTTCATATGTAATCTTAATAAGTAAACATGAAGGCACAAGCAGATAAGTCACAAAGTATAGCTTACATACATAACCACATCAGCACAACTAATCAGGTGACAATTATAATTCAAATAAATAGGCACAGTAGGAACATAATTAAAAATATGACATCAGTGAAAAAGCAGAGCAGCCAAGCGATGCATAATATACACAAGTAACAACCCTGTTCATCAATAAAACATTGTCAAAATCAGCAAATGTACGCAAGCATGTCGGTTCACAAGTATGTTCATAGAACATAAAATTTAGCACAAAGTATAAATCACGTAATTGCGAGCAGCAAATTACGTATAAAGTACATACCTAAGTAGAAATATGTTACCTGAAAAATAAACTCAATTAATAGTTACCTTTTTAGTTTATTACTTCTTCGAAATTACATTCTTCCTGAAATTTTCTCGATAGCAAGTCCTCTTAACGTCGGACACGCACATAATTTACCTGAAGTTCTTAAATATTTTATACAACTGTATCCTGGAAAAAACTGAACGTTAATAACATAAGTTATCAAGTCACTATAGCTTTATACTGAATTTAATTGGAGACATTAGACTGTGTATTTGTCTACGGCTGTCAGTGCATTCGCACTGAGCGCTCGATCAGCTGTAGGTAAGCGTGACGTAAGAAGTAATTGTTTGCGGTCAACGGCTACCTTATGCGGCGCGCGGACTGACTGTCGCTTTGTGTATGTGCCGCCGCCAGAACACGGCGCGGTATCACTGTATTCTCTGCGTGTTTGCGTGTAACTGTTAATTTCTCAAAAGTATGTCATTCCACAAAAATTTTAACGTTCGATATATGATGTATTCCCTTAGAGCGCCGTGATTTAAGAGTTTCTACTTCAACAGTGTTATCATGAATAATTTTGCGAACTCTATATGGACCGTTATAAAGCAGAAAAATTTGCGACACAAGCCTTTTCCCTTGTGAGACAAACGATGAGACTTAATTAACACCTTTTGACCAACTGACAAAGGTTTTTAAACGACCGGGACGTTTAGCTGATTTCTCTCTTCTAGCAGCCGCAGATGCAACATTTTGTAGAGCCATGTTGACAACTTCAGAATGCCGCAGTTTCCGTGTAGGCGGAAAAGGAACTATTTCAGAAATGCGATTTGTCGGTGCTTTATTTTTTAATATCAATATAGGCGGTAAAGAAGTTGAATCATTAGGGAGTCATTCAGAATTTTTTGAAAAATATGAAGATACTGATCCCACGTTCTGTGAGTATGATGACAATAAAGACGACACAATTAATTGATTTCCTTCATCCATCTCTCTGAAGCGTTAGATTAAGGGTGAAAAAGTGAAATGAAAATTGGTTTAATCTTACGACGCCGTAGAGTACGAAGCCAAATTTTAGAGCGAAACTGTGATCCGTTTTCTGATATAACTTTGTCAACATGACCCACTTCTTTAAGAAAATTTTTGATGAAAGCATTAGATACTGAACGAGCTGTTGCTTTGCGTAAAGGTGTAAAACACACATATTTTGATGTCAATTCCACTGCTACCAAAATGTACGCAAAAACATTAGTAGAACGAACCACTGGACCGAACAAATCGACTGCAGCCACCTACTTTAATTTCGCTGGAATGATAGGAAACAACGGTGCTCTGTGAGAAATAATTAGCGGCTTAGCCTTTTGACATAATTTGCATTTGGCAAGAACAAATCGAATACGTAATACTCAGCGAAAACATCAGAAGTAAGAAACCTTAAACAATTTGTGTCTGATTCAGATTTCGTTACACACTCGAAAAATTTCAAACATCTCGGCATTCCGGCAACAGCCAAGTTCACACTTCCTTAAAGTTTAAAATTGCCTTTCATGTGTTAAGAAACTCCATACCTTATATAATTTGTGTACAGAGCAATGGAACAATAATAAAATTATCAGAAAATTCATATCCTTGACAAATGAAATTTAAGTTAGTCTGTTGTTTGACTTCCACACTTTTTCCAGAAATAGCTCCTCGAATTGTAGTTTTAGAAACAGGTAACACAGGACAAGCAATAGTTCTTACACATATACGAAAAACTGATTCACTAATAACATTCAATGGGCTCCCAGAATCTAAAACCACAGTGAACTTATTCTTACTCACACATTCTTCAATAACAGGATGTAAAAATGCGTCTACATTATTTTCCTTTTCGTCTAGCAAAATATCTCTCATGTCTTACAAGCGTACGTAGTGTAAAGTCGTAGTGTCATTACTTTCTGAACCGTCTATATTGCTGCCAGAAGCCGAAGCTACAAGTCATTGTCGATTGTTTGCGTCACGTCTTTGATTATTCGCGTCATTTCGTGGATCAATTTCTACAATTTACACTTGTCTCTCTGAATTTCTGTCACGTGGAGGATGCCAATTAGGTTCCTCCTGTCTGTTATATGTAAATTCTTGGTTGTGTCTGTTATTAAAATTTCTATTTTCCTGGCTATCTTCATGACTACTTCTTGTGTAATTTCGACTGTCACTTCTGAAATTATTGTTAGATCTACTACCCTGGTTATTTCTGTAATAAGAATTTCTATTATTGTATGAATAATTTCTGTCTTGATGAAACCGATTACTGTTTTGTTATTGTCATAAGGCTGGTATCTATTGTCCTGTCTGTTTCGTCTGTCATTTTCAAAATAACCGCTATAACGTCCGTTCCGATCATTATCCCTTTTCTCTGAAAATCTATTGTGATTATCGTTACTGAAAAAATTACAAGAAGTTCCGTCGTCGTTGCCATACTCAAGATTTGTAGCAGTCTTAAAAGTTTCAATGTCGTCTTTACATCTTCCGGTTAAAGCAATGCGTCTTATCGATTGTGGCAGCTTAGTTAAACAAATGCGAATTAATTCAGTCGGGCTATAAGGGTTGGAAAGGAATTGTTTCTTTCGAATCATGTCTTCAAAGTCTTTTGCCGGCGTGCGGAACTCAGACTGTTTAAAATTACGCTGCATAATAAGACTATGTTTGACTCTGCCTTGTGTGTTTTCGGACCAATATGCCGATAGAAATGCATGATAAAAATCATTTAAATTATTACAATCTCTAATAAGTGTGCGCATGTGCGTAGCCGGTTCGTTTTCCATCAATATCCTGAAAACTGTCACTTTTGGGTAAAATAGTCATATCCGGTTAATCTTTACTGACTCCTTTTCTAGGCAGATTGATAAAGAGTTGTTTTGATAGATACAAAGAATAGTAAAAGAGTAGGCAGCAGCGCACAAAACTAAAAGGGAAATAGCACCACTACAGCTCGGGGCCCTGTGCACACTATGGCACATATTCACTTAGTGTAGTGAATCCCCTGAGGACTTAAATAGCCACGCATAAATTCCAGTTTGTAACTTAGTGGCCAATTTGACGGAAGTACGTACATAAATTGATCTAACCATGAAGATGGATGTATGTCATTATTAGAATTGCGAAAGATCTTAAATTTCCGAACAGGTAAAAAGTGTTTATAGTCAAAGTTTTTGCCTCGTGGCGACAAAGACCTACCGCATCTGTCCCAGTCCGAATGTCGATTATTGTCAAGTTCGCGCGCCTGGCGCTCTTTTGGGCATCTCGTAAATGAAATAAATTATTTTCTTCAAAACCCGCTGCTATCGGTGATTCTAAATTTCTTCTACTGTCTTTTCTTACGATTTCGCTTTCAATTTGTTTAACTTGCTTTCGTAGCGCCTCAAATACCCTTTTAACGCGTTGTTTAAATTTTCCCTGATTTTCAACATGTTTATTTATATTCTGGTACTCTTCTGTTTCTGCAAATGGCAATGGAGGTGTATCATCTGAATCTCTGTCCCCATTTAAACTAAGACTTGTCAATTTATCTGAAATCTTCTCAACTCTTTCCGATAAATCACCTATTTGTTCTTTCTGTTTATTTACGTCTTCCGTAAGTGTCGCGACTCGGTTTTCAGTATTGACACATTTAGTAGTTAACTGTTCATATTGTTGTGTTAGGTTATTTATTCTGTCATTTGGTACGATTTCCTCGATTCTTTCAAATATTTCTTCCTTATGGTGTGCACATTGTAAATTTAAATCTGAAAATGTTTGTACAATCACGCCATCACTTTCTTCCATTTCTCTATCCTGTTCCTTTTGTCTAATTTCTATTGAAGTTAATCTGTTATTGTGAGCATTCAAAATCGGTTGTACTTCTTCTCTAATTTCTTTCTTTAATTCATCTTTCATGTTTTTAAAACATGTCCCTATTCGTGAGTCTAACCGTGTTTCCATTGTTCCCATATCAGTTTCTAACCGTGTTGCCACTGTTTTTAATTCAGATCCTAACTGTGATCCCAAATTTGATATTGCACTCATCAACTGCTCCATATTAACTGGCTCGAAATTCTTTTCGCCCCTAACATTTCCCGCAAAACTAACTTCCTTCGTCATAGCTGTAAAGCTATCTGTGTTCGATACTGTTCCAGAATCTTCTGTCGTTAATCTCGTATTCTGAAAATTTTTTGATTGTGAAAAATTTTGAACTGGTTCCGGACTATTTTCCCGGCTTATTAAATTGTTTTCTACTTCATTATTCATCATACTGTTCTCCTGTGTTGGCGAGTTCGTCATATTGACAATTTCGTCATTCTGACTATCCATCATTTTTGCCTTTTTCATCGATCGCGTAATCATTTACAAAACATACAAAACCCGTCACTATACGAAAATTACACACAATATAATACTTTATCACCAACAATACCATCCACACGAAATGCTTCCCGACAAACACGATTAACGAGCAATTAAAACCTTCACAATTGCACCAAATTATCAAACCCGTATAAGACTCATCAAAAATTAAATTCTACAAAAATACCATCAGAAGAATGACAAGACAACTACAAAAGTTCAATTACAAAATCCATGCGTGCAATATAGACTACAATTACTAAACTACAAATTACTACAACAATACTACTGTCTACTATTTTTACTATCAGAAGAATTCCAAGGGACGATCCGAAGCAGCGGTCGCCACGTGCATGGGGGCTTAATTAAAAAGAATAATGAATAAATGCAATAATTTTAGTAGCTGTGTGTCCGGTTACGAAGTCTCGTAAGCGGTTGGCCCTGACTGCCACTGAACTGCCACTGCACCAGTGGAGGCGGCGGAATAATAATCTTCGGCGCAATCTCTGGCTCTGTGACTCAGTGTAGCCACCTTTCAACTTTCATCGCCTACCACACTTCGTTACCTACCACACTTCAACTAAGAATGTGTCAGACTGAGCCACGATAAGATCAAAGGTTGTTTGACGGTAACGTAACTTGCTTGCTCTCTCTCTGTCTCTCTGACGTGCACATCGATAACATCCAAAAATCGAAAAGCCGTGTCCACCTTACACAGCTTGTAGTACGCACCTGTTTCAGGCGTCCCCTGGGGCACCTTCTTTCTTCTCTTCACTCAGATCATACGAAATCCACCTGGCAGCAGATTTTCTCATCTTTAACGTTTCAGTTATGAGCTTGTAAAGTGAAGTGACTGACATTATGGCTTCATATACAGTTTTCTGACATGTTTTCTCAAAATGTCATTACCAATACCTAAGAGGTGTAATCTCTTGCAGTTGATGGCCTTCCACTTCTTCGGTTGTTCTCAGTGCTTACCCGACCTTCACGGAAACGACAGAGCACCGTGATACTGTGCTACGATCCGTTACACTGTTCCAACACTTCTCTCCCAAAGCGGTGTAAATTTATTTTGGGTTATTTGCACGTAGGGATTCAATTTGGATGTAGGAACGCAGGTCACTACGTGTAATCCCACCTGACTTGGTTGTGGCTTCCACTTTAAAAGCGGATTACTCACGACATGAATTACGAGTCACCACGCAAGCTAGCTAACACATATACGATAGTCATTCCTATAGCCTCGTTCACAAGTAACATGAATTTCAGCTTCATCACCCCACTATAACGATCACGCATGCGTAGTGTGCAGGAATTTTAAAATGTCCTTCGTATCATTTGAGTAAAAAAAGTGTCATTATCGAGATGCAAGTACCAAGCAGTAATCATTATTTTTTTGGGTCCCTAGGTGCGATATCTATCAGTCTACGCTCCCAAGAAACTCAGAGATAAGATTATAGAAAACTTCACGAAAATTCCACCCCTTCTGAAATAAACAAAATATGTAGTTTCCAGCATTTTCTACTACATCATTTCTGTGTATTATGAAACATAATGGTCCTACAACACTCTCAGTATACGCTCGTTGCGTCTGAAGATTCTTTAAGGACGACGTGCAGTGTTCTGTTTTAGTCTGATATTCCTTCGATGGTAATGAGGTATGTGGGATCGTGTAGATCAAGAGAACAGCTAGATTTTTTCAGACTAGAACACTGCATGTCGTTCTTAACGAATTTTCAGACGTAACGAGCGTATCCCAAGGGACTGTTATATGACAGTTGCGTTCCATAATACACAGAAATGATACAGTAGAAAATGTTGGAGACTACATGTTTTGTATCTTGCAGAAGGGGTGGAATTTTCCTGGAGTTGTCTACAATCTTCTCTCTGAGGTTCTTGGGAACATTGGCTGATAGATATCACATCTAGGGACCCAAGGAAACTATCGATACTGCTGGTACTTTCATCTCGATAGTGATACTTTTTTTACTCGATGCTTTTCAAATGATACGAAGGACATTACAAACGTCGTGCACACTGCGCTTGTGTGATCGTTGCGGTCCTGCTGCTATATGACTTTTACGTTTCATAATACACAGAAATGTAAGCAACAAATGTTGGAAACTTGGTATGGCTAATCAAAATATCCACGGGTATGCTGCCGGTCTATAGTGTTCAACGGGCACAATATTTCGGCGATCATACATGTCACCATCATCAGGTGAACTGACGGACTGAGCTCCTGTGAACGTGCCGGCACGGAGATCCGTACGCTATGGCTGCTCAGAGGGAACTGGGTTCGGTCGCGGTGGCGGCCGATTTAAATACCCTCCGCCCGCGGCGCGCTCCCTCCGCCGTCTGCGCCCCGCGCCCCGCGATATGGCTGTTCAAAAAATATGCTGTTGCACATAGATGGGCTACAATGCTAGAAAATCTGCAGAAGATCGTCGCTCAGTGCAGAGATTGGCTGTTGATCCTCATAATAAATGTAACGTGTTGTGGATAAGCAGGCGAAAAGACCATGTATTAAGAACGTAGGCTTCCGCGGCCGGTGTCATAGTGATTAAAATTCTTCTGGGTATTATGCCGCGTCATTGCTAAAAATTAATAACAAAAATAAACAAAAACCGACGTTTCGGCCGAATTGCAACGGCCTTCCTCAGGGCACGACTGGTTTTGCGTGGGGATATGTGCTTCTATTTATTACAGACTATCGATGTCTGACGTCACTGTAGTAAAACTCCTTCGCGAAAGAATCTTGGATGCGACAGCGCAAAATACGGGAGGCGATTGAAATTATTAAGCGGCCTGACAACATCAACAGAGAAGATGGCTACAAACTCACGGCGTCCTGGCTGCCGGCCATCCCAGTCCAACGGGCCGCGAGCGGTCGCGGGGCAGAAGCTACACGGGACACGGACGTATAACAATATAAACTATTTTTAGGTGAAGTGCCCGCCGTGGGCAGTACACATGTAAACGGTCCAGGTATAAGCAACCAAACGAAGTTTATTTGAATACAGAGAAACACAGTTCAACTTAATAATGTCAAATCATGGGACTCATGAAACAAACTAAACTCGTCTGGTTAAGTACAGCCATTCAATCCTTGGAAGCAGAAACAAAGTTTCGTAGATCTGAACTGTCTCAGAAAAGGAAAAACCCAAATGAAGTCTTATGGGAAGAACATAAAAATAGTCCAGCTGTCTGGTAAATATGAAAAGAAAGTGGTTTAATAAGCCTTGGCTCTAAAAGATAGGAAAACAAGTCTGATCATAAGTTCTTTACATATTTTACATAAACACTGTCAGAGTGAAGTTCTTGACTGACTTAGGAAAATAACTAAGTCTGTTCAAAGTTCACAACACATTTAGAATAACGTCAAAGTCCGATAGATCCTATATCTGAGATCGCAATCCGGTAGGGAAGAGTTAGAGACTAAGTTTCGAAGCGTTCTACTTCCGACGAGGTCGAGCAACAGGCAATGACATAAACATTACGAAATCAGTCTTCCTGTCGGGGCCGCGTCTTTTGTAGAGAGACCACGCTGCTGGGTATAGGGCGAGGAGGCTGGCTCTGACGGCAGTCGCAGCGTAGCGACCCCAGCATTCGGCGGCTGGCCCAGAATGTTCGCTCGGCGATAACTGCTGCCTAGGGCCCGTGCGCTGCCCGAAATACAGCCCACGGTGCCAGGATACGTTCAGTCTTGCTTCCGGTCACGTGGTTGGCGCAAGAAATAGGTCCGTGGCACCAGCAACCTCTGCTGGCGCTTTGATCGCCGTCTGGTGGTCGCGTGTGCTGCGGCTGCACCCGAATATCTTCTGCATGAAAGCTGGCTGCCTGTGTAACTGGGATGTCGTTTAGGTTGCAGGCTGGCTAGGCGCAAGGCCTACCCATAGCAGATAGAGGTTCACTGGAATAATCCTGATGATGAGCAGTCGACCCACGAACAAAATAGCTTACAAAACACTGGTTCGTCTGGTAGTGAAGTAATGCTCCTCAGGGGAGAACCCTGATCAATTAGGATTAATAGAGGAAATGAAGACGATACAAAGAAAAGCAGCGCGTTTCTGCACAGGTACGTTCAGTAAGCGCGAAAGTGTCACTGATACCGTCATTGGACTCCAATGGCAAATTCTATTGTGCGTTTGTTTGAAGAAGAGATAAGAAACTTCTAGTTTCCTAATGAGGCAAAACTTTATAGCCACCAGCTTACTAGCGTGTTGGTCACACTTTGGAACGCAATAAAGCAGCAATTCTGCGTGATATGGGTTCTGCGAATCTTTGGTAGGTTCCGGAGGTATGTTACACCAGGTGTCTATGCGCAAATCACACAGTTCCCATAAATGACCAGTGGTTTGTAGGAGCAGAGCTGGCATTAGTGACCCAAATGTGTTACATCAGGTCCAGATGAAATGAATACGGTGGCCAAGACTTGCAGGTGTATTCGTTGACATGCTCAGACCACTGAAGTGTGATTCTAACCTTGTGCATCTTGCCAGAAGATGCCATCGCTGACGGGGAAGACTTCAAGTATGAAGACATGCAGCTGGTCTGCAGTAATGTACATGTAGTCCACACCTGTCATATTGCCTTCGATTACTAGCACTTGTCCCATAGCCGGCCGTAGTGGCCGAGCGGTTCTAGGCGCTACAGTCTGGAACCGCGCGACCGCTACGGTCGCAGGTTCGAATCCTGCCTCGGGCATGGATGTGTGTGATGTCCTTAGGTTAGTTAGGTTTAAGTAGTTCTAAGCTCTAGGGGACTGATGACCTCAGATGTTAAGTCCCTTAGTGCTCAGAGCCATTTGAACTTGTCCCATAAAAGATCAGGTGAGTGTCTACCGTATCATTCGTCCTTGTTGTAATGTAATAAAATAAAAATAGTTGTGACCCTTTTTCTTTATTATCAGTGTAATGTAATAGAATGAATATGAGCGGTGACTTACATAAAAAAGAAACCCACATTAATGCAATGGCTCAGCATAAAAGAGAAATAAATAATGCAGGAAGATTATTAACAGTGCAATATGTTGTTTACTTTAGCCCGACGAGTATAAGCACTCAGTAAACCAGCTCAGTTCTCAGGGGTTACGGAATTGTAAATTCTCTTTTGTACGTATAACTATTAAAAGACCACAGATATGCCTCCATATATGCCTAGTCGACGTCAAGTTAAAAGTCGGTGCTTATAGCACCAGAGAATATTTCACCAGTCCGTTTACTGTACAACAATAAATTCCGTAACTCAGAATCGTGGTTTCGTCTTGATTACCAATATAAGATAAGTGTAGCTTTTGCAAATAAAATCTTATACCAGAACTAGAATCCTGTGACCAGGTCTTCCAGCCTGGGATGTTATCTCGCAACTTTGAGAAAATCTGAAAGTGAATCTTATTAAATTATTTGCAGCGACCGCTAGGATCGTAGAATCTGATAGAAAGGTTTAGCTTACTAACCGGCGGCACGTCTCTACGATGAGCTAAAAGAAAGATCTTAATAATTTTTTAAGATGGCGCCTAACAATGAAGAATTTCTGTTAAGGCTCATGTCTACTCTAGACAAGTAAGGTTTAGGATTACAAATGATTTCAACACGGACACAATTTTTAAGTCACAAACAACTCTATTTTTAGTTTTGTAAATAACTTACATTGACTGATACAGGAAGATGAACCTTCGCTAAACGCTCCATAAGGTTCGCGTCCAGATCATAAGCCAAGAAGAAGAATAGTAATGATAAAAGAGGTGACAGTTCAAACACAGAATCTCAATTCCATGGAATAGGCATACATTGTAGAATAATATATAGTTCCTTGGTAAAACTCACAAGTTACTCATACAATACTTATCGTAAAAAACATGTAATCTGTACATTTCACATTCATGTCCACTAAGGAGAAACAGTACAGTGTGTAACACCGAAAATGCTGATAAAGTACCTTCTGCACCATCCAAAAGTTTTCGGCGTCTAAAATCCGTTGATAATTTGTACTGCATTTCTAATTCTGAATCTATAGGCTTTATTATGGAAAATACACTCCTGGAAATGGAAAAAAGAACACATTGACACCGGTGTGTCAGACCCACCATACTTGCTCCGGACACTGCGAGAGGGCTGTACAAGCAATGATCACACGCACGGCACAGCAGACACACCAGGAACCGCGGTGTTGGCCGTCGAATGGCGCTAGCTGCGCAGCATTTGTGCACCGCCGCCGTCAGTGTCAGCCAGTTTGCCGTGGCATACGGAGCTCCATCGCAGTCTTTAACACTGGTAGCATGCCGCGACAGCGTGGACGTGAACCGTATGTGCAGTTGACGGACTTTGAGCGAGGGCGTATAGTGGGCATGCGGGAGGCCGGGTGGACGTACCGCCGAATTGCTCAACACGTGAGGCGTGAGGTCTCCACAGTACATCGATGTTGTCGCCAGTGGTCGGCGGAAGGTGCACGTGCCCGTCGACCTGGGACCGGACCGCAGCGACGCACGGATGCACGCCAAGACCGTAGGATCCTACGCAGTGCCGTAGGGGAGCGCACCGCCACTTCCCAGCAAATTAGGGACACTGTTGCTCCTGGGGTATCGGCGAGGACCATTCGCAACCGTCTCCATGAAGCTGGGCTACGGTCCCGCACACCGTTAGGCTGTCTTCCGCTCACGCCCCAACATCGTGCAGCCCGCCTTCGGTGGTGTCGCGACAGGCGTGAATGGAGGGACGAATGGAGACGTGTCGTCTTCAGCGATGAGAGTCGCTTCTGCCTTGTTGCCAATGATGGTCGTATGCGTGTTTGGCGCCGTGCAGGTGAGCGCCACAATGAGGACTGCATACGACCGAGGCACACAGGGCCAACATCCGGCATCATGGTGTGGGGAGCGATCTCCTACACTGGCCGTACACCACTGGTGATCGTCGAGGGGACACTGAATAGTGCACGGTACATCCAAACCGTCATCGAACCCATCGTTCTACCATTCCTAGACCGGCAAGGGAACTTGCTGCTCCAACAGGACAATGCACGTCCGCATGTATCCCGTGCCACCCAACGTGCTCTAGAAGGTGTAAGTCAACTACCCTGGCCAGCAAGATCTCCGGATCTGTCCCCCATTGAGCATGTTTGGGACTGGATGAAGCGTCGTCTCACGCGGTCTGCACGTCCAGCACGAACGCTGGTCCAACTGAGGCGCCAGGTGGAAATGGCATGGCAAGCCGTTCCACAGGATTACATCCAGCATCTCTACGATCGTCTCCATGGGAGAATAGCAGCCTGCATTGCTGCGAAAGGTGGATATACACTGTACTAGTGCCGACATTGTGTATGCTCTGTTGCCTGTGTCTATGTGCCTGTGGTTCTGTCAGTGTGATCATGTGATGTATCTGACCCCAGGAATGTGTCAATAAAGTTTCCCCTTCCTGGGACAATGAATTCACGGTGTTCTTATTTCAATTTCCAGGAGTGTATATTTAATATGCAATGGATGTAATAGCGTACGTTCTTCCGACTATATATAATTGATTGTAATTATAATGTAAAAATTGTAAACTGCTGGGTAATCGCCATGGGAACCTTGTTTAAATATATTGATAGCAACGACGAAAGGCCAGTAGCTTATATTTGCGTATGGATAGTCTCTGTCACGCTACGAGCAGAGAGGAAGCAGAGCAACTTGAGTCTTGAAAGAGTGCGATGTGCGGCTATGATAGCGTCAGAGTAGACTCACCCGCTTTGTTAACTCGCGAGTACTGAGAGCGCAGCAGGAGTGGACAGGCGGAGGAAGCTGCAATTCTAACATTATTGTCTGTCCCGTAATTATACGACGCTCTGGAAATGACTCGTTGTTCGCAACCAGCAGTGACAGCAGCAGCTCATCATTGTCGTCGGCTACATTCTTCAAATGGCTCTGAGCACTATGGGACTCAACTGCTGATGTCATCAGTCCCCTAGAACATAGAACTAGTTAAACCTAACTAACCTAAGGACATCACAAACATCCATGCCGGAGGCAGGATTCGAACCTGCGACCGTAGCGGTCTTGTGGTTGCAGACTGCAGCGCCTTCAACCGCACGGCCATTTCGGCCGGCGGCTACATTCTTCGTCATCCGCACATCGTAAGACTGTTAACTGACAAAGTATAACTAATTTTGCTAATATTGTACAGGCGTTACCCAGTGTCATTTCTTTTACAAACTTTAATGACTAACCTTCTTGAATAATAACCTTCAGTAGTCAAAATTTGTAGGGAATCAGTGTTGTTACTGTCGTCAGACATTATTACCAAGCAGAGTCCCTTTCCTTTCCATGCAATCACCGAGTGTCGTAAAAATATGAAAGTTGATTAATTATTTACTGCCACTTTTCTTTGCTTTCTAATTACCATTTTCATTCTATATTTTTCTGCCTCAGCAACTGTTCATTCTTGTACTGCATAACAGAGGCTTAACTAATTTTCAGTGTGAGTATTAATTTCACTCGCTTAAAGTAACGTAAAATTTCACTGGCAAAACTGATAACTAAAGACACAGCAAAAGAAAAAAGGGTGCGCAATTCATTTATTCTGTATTTCGCTTAGCGAGAGACTTCTGCTGTCTTGGTACATAGTTTATTGTTGTTATGTTAAAAGTAAATCAATAGCTCGTTCCCTTAAAGTAAATTCAGTTCAGTGTTTCAACAATCAAAAGTAAATTGCTTGCCTTTTTCCAAGTTTTGCATCACGTTACGCTGAGGTTGCTGAAAGTCATTTTTTTATGCAACCAAGTTTCATTTGCTGTCCGTCATTTATGTAACCAGAACTTCAATTAATTTTGCTTACAATATTTAATATTTGAGAATAAGTAAATACAAAGTCAGTGCTTTCTGATTCATTTATTTTCTCGTGAACTGTTGCCACACTAGTGATTATTTGCTTAATTTTCCATGCCATTACCTTTCTTAGGATTTTGGATATTCACTGTCCTAGTGGGCTGGCGGCCGTTTAAGTACCCCTTTCTTTGCTTATGAGTATTTTTTTGTATTAAATATTACGTGATACCCTTTTCCTCCGTGTGTAGTTCATGAACGATTACAATACCCTCCACCCATTTCAAAATTTTGATCAGTATTTAGATTAGATTTAGAATAGATTCTTCCTTCAGAAGGAGCAAAGGAAATGATTTTCAGTATTTATTACAATTATTGGCCGAATTAAAGAAATGGAAATGCTGTCATACTTTACGCAATAAGAGGTTAAAGATTTGCTGTTGTTGTGGTCTTCAGTCCTGAGACTGTTTTGATGCAGCTCTCCATGCTACTCTATCCTGCGCAAGCTTCTTCATCTCCCAGTACCTACTGCAACCTACATCCTTCTGAATCTGCTTAGTGTATTCATCTCTTGGTCGCCCTCTACGATTTTTACCCTCCACGCTGCCCTCTAATGCTAAATTTGTGATCCCTTGATGCCTCAAAACATTTCCTACAAACCGATCCCTTCTTCTAGTCAAGTTGTGCCACAAACTTCTCTTCTCCCCAATCCTTTTCAATACCTCCTCATTAGTTACGTGATCTACCCACCTTATCTTCAGCATTCTTCTGTAGCACCAAATTTCGAAAGCTTCTATTCTCTTCTTGTCCAAACTAGTTATCGTCCATGTTTCACTTCCATACATGGCTACACTCCATACAAATATTTTCAGAAACGACTTCCTGACACTTAAATCTATACTCGATGTTAACAAATTTTTCTTCTTCAGAAACGCTTTCCTTGCCATTGCCAGTCTACATTTTCAGAAACGACTTCCTGACACTTAAATCTATACTCGATGTTAACAAATTTTTCTTCTTCAGAAACGCTTTCCTTGCCATTGCCAGTCTACATTTTATATCCTCTCTACTTCGACCATCATCAGTTATTTTGCTCCCCAAATAGCAAAACCCCTTTACTACTTTAAGTGTCTCATTTCCTAATCTAATTCCCTCAGCATCACCCGATTTAATTTGACTACATTCCATTATCCTTGTTTTGCTTTTGTTGATGTTCATCTTATATCCAAGACAATAAATCAAGCATTAAAGTTAGAAACTGTGTAAATATCTTGAGGAGTTGTAGCTCACAGTGTGCAGCTTATCCACACTATTCATCCAGTATTTAAGAATGAGAGCACTTGGCAACTTCCAACAAACTTTACTCATAATTTCAAACCTTTAGAGATTTTTCCTTGCTGAACCCACCTCCGCTCCTATACACGAAACAATAATAATGAAGCGGAGCGAAATTTTTTTTCAAATTTACGTACTGGATCCAGATTAAGCGATATATGAGGGTGGATAAAAAGTAATGCCTATTGCATCATAAAAGATTTAATAATGAACATACAAATTCGGAAGTTGTGTAGATGGTGCCGTGTACTGTCCTTTACGCAACGCTACCGTTCAACATAGTCACCTTGCATTTGTACACATTGGCGTCATCGTTGAAACCAGGCGTCGAAACCATTTTTCAAATATCAAGTGTTTTGCTTCTTCTCCCTTTTTTTTCGGAATGATTTTAAAACCATTTATTGTGAACTCTGACACGTCTGTCATCTCGGTTCATTTTATCAGCACGTCCTCGTATGGCGCCTGTGACAGATGTCGGTTGGCCGCTGCGTGACGTATGTGCAACGTCCATTTCTGCGATGCAAAACTTCTTTACCAAATGCCGCACCTTGCCGATGCCCATGACAGCATCCAAATACACTTTCTTCACGGATAAGTGTAAAGCAGCTTTAAAATTATGGCTCAAGAAGCAAGACACAAAATATTTCCAAACTGGTTTTGTCGCCTGGGTTGAACGACGGCGCAAATGTTTAAAAATGAGTGGCTACTATGTTGAACGGTATTCTTGTGTAGAGAACAGTTCAGGCTACGATCTGTGCTATCCGCTGTTGTGTGTTCGTTATTAATATTACATGGC
Source organism: Schistocerca serialis cubense (assembly GCF_023864345.2). NCBI lineage: Eukaryota > Metazoa > Arthropoda > Insecta > Orthoptera > Acrididae > Schistocerca > Schistocerca serialis. The sequence goes on from NC_064646.1 coordinate 10,805,848, forward strand.
ACACGAGGTACTACGTTGTGATCCCCGCTCGGATCAGCGGATGCATCTACCAGAAAATGAAAAGTGTACCGAAATGTTAATAACTGAATAATCCGAAACTGATAACACAAATATAATTAAGGTTTTTCGTCTTCATCCATAACGGTTCTATGTGTTTAACATCAAATAGGTAACAATAATATACAACCGCTCGCTCGACGAAAGCTCCGTACCTAAACACTGGAAAGTTGCATAGGTCACACCAATATTCAAGAAAGGTAGCAGGAGTAATCCACTAAATTACAGGTCCATATCATTAGCGTAGATATCTAGCAGGATTTTGAAACATATATTGTGTTCGAAGACTATGAATTGTCTCTAAGAGAGCGGTCTATTGACACACACTCAACACAGATTTAGAAAACATCATTCTTGTGAAACACAACTAGCTCTATACTCACACGAAGTGTTGAGTGCTATTGACAAGCGATTTCAAACTGGTTCCGTATTTCTAGATTTCCAGAGGGCTTTTGACATTGTACCATACAAGCGGCTTGTAGTGAAATTGAGTGCTCATGGAATATCGTCTTAGTTATGCGACTGGACTCGTGATTTCCTGTAAGAGGGGCCGCAATTCGTAATAAATGACGGGAAGTCATCGAGTAAAACAGAAGTGATTCCTGGCGTTCCCTGAGGTAAAGTTCTAGGCCCTCTGCTGTTCCTTTCTATGTAAACGATTCAGGAGGCAATCCGAGCAGCCGGCTTAGGTTGTTTGCAGATGACACTGTCGTTTATCGTCTAGTAAAGTCATCAGAAGATCAAAACAAATTGCAAAACTATTTAGAAAAGATATCAGTACGCTGTAAAAACTAGCAATTGACTCCAAATGACGAAAAATGTGAGGTCATCCACATGAGTGCTAAAAGGATTCCGTTAAACTTCGGTTACACGAGACACTAGTAAAAGTTAAAGGCCATAAATTGAACTAAATACCAAGGAATTACAATTACGAACAACTTAACAACTTAAATTGGAATGAACACATAGCAAATGTTGTGGGGATGGGAAACTAAATATGGTGTTTCACTGGCAAAACACTTAGAAAGTGTAACTGGTGTAGTAAAGAGACTGCCTACACCACGCTTGTCCATCCTCTTTTGGAGTACTATTGAGCTGTGTGGGGTCCTTATCAGATATGATTAATGGAGTTCATCGAGAAAGTTCAGAGAAGAGCAGTAAGTTTTGTATTATGGCTAAACAGGGGAGATATAGGATTTCGGGTGGACATCATTAAAACCAAGGCCCTTTTAGTTGGGGCGGAATGTTCTCACGAAATTTCAATCACCAACTTTCTCCTCCAAATGCGAAAATATTTTGATGACGCCGACCTATATAGGGAGAAACGATCATAATAATAAAATATGGGAAATCAGAGCTCGCGCCGAAAGGTTTAGGATTTCGTTTTTTCCGTGCGCTGTTCGAGATTTGAATAACAGAATTATTGTGAAGGTGGTTCGATGAACCCTCTGCGGGGCACTTAAGCTGATTCGGAGGGTATCCATGCAGTTTTAGATGTAGAACTCAATAATTCATTGGCAATCAGACGTTTGAAGCTGTTTTGTAGATGGAAGTTCGAGTCTTTAAAGGACCGGGTGTGGGGGTTGCTGGTTAGAGGTATTACGAATCACCCGTAGATTTACCGACATACAGTCTTTCGTCCCGCTCACTACTGCCTGCTGGAATAAGGTAAGGGAGCGGAGGAGAGTCAGTGGTATACGAAGTACCTTCTGTATATCACGGTATAAGTGTATATTTTTATTTTTATAATTATATATTTTATGATTTTGGTTGGGATGGCTTTAAATATTGTGGGCTAGCATGAGACTTTTAATTAACTTATACCGCGATAACACTCGTATCGACATCGGCTCCCCCGAAGTACGTCCGTTATAATATTCTTTAAATACAACGCGCGACTCACCGCCTTCTAATAAATAGTTTGCGTGAGCGCTGCTATTTAGAAAAGAAAATATGCGTATTCTTACGAAAACTGTAATTATACACTCCTGGAAATTGAAATAAGAACACCGTGAATTCATTGTCCCAGGAAGGGGAAACTTTATTGACACATTCCTGGGGTCAGATACATCACATGATCACACTGACAGACCCACAGGCACATAGACACAGGCAAGAGAGCATGCACAATGTCGGCACTAGTACAGTGTATATCCACCTTTCGCAGCAATGCAGGCTGCTATTCTCCCATGGAGACGATCGTAGAGATACTGGATGTAGTCCTGTGGAACGGCTTGCCATGCCATTTCCACCTGGCGCCTCAGTTGGACCAGCGTTCGTGCTGGACGTGCAGACCGCGTGAGACGACGCTTCATCCAGTCCCAAACACGCTCAATGGGGGACAGATCCGGAGATCTTGCTGGCCAGGGTAGTTGACTTACACCTTCTAGAGCACGTTGGGTGGCACGGGATACATGCGGACGTGCATTGTCCTGTTGGAACAGCAAGTTCCCTTGCCGGTCTAGGAATGGTAGAACGATGGGTTCGATGACGGTTTGGATGTACCGTGCACTATTCAGTGTCCCCTCGACGATCACCAGTGGTGTACGGCCAGTGTAGGAGATCGCTCCCCACACCATGATGCCGGGTGTTGGCCCTGTGTGCCTCGGTCGTATGCAGTCCTGATTGTGGCGCTCACCTGCACGGCGCCAAACACGCATACGACCATCATTGGCACCAAGGCAGAAGCGACTCTCATCGCTGAAGACGACACGTCTCCATTCGTCCCTCCATTCACGCCTGTCGCGACACCACTGGAGGCGGGCTGCACGATGTTGGGGCGTGAGCGGAAGACGGCCTAACGGTGTGCGGGACCGTAGCCCAGCTTCATGGAGACGGTTGCGAATGGTCCTCGCCGATACCCCAGGAGCAACAGTGTCCCTAATTTGCTGGGAAGTGGCGGTGCGGTCCCCTACGGCACTGCGTAGGATCCTACGGTCTTGGCGTGCATCCGTGCGTCGCTGCGGTCCGGTCCCAGGTCGACGGGCACGTGCACCTTCCGCCGACCACTGGCGACAACATCGATGTACTGTGGAGACCGCACGCCCCACGTGTTGAGCAATTCGGTGGTACGTCCACCAGGCCTCCCGCATGCCCACTATACGCCCTCGCTCAAAGTCCGTCAACTGCACATACGGTTCACGTCCACGCTGTCGCGGCATGCTACCAGTGTTAAAGACTGCGATGGAGCTCCGTATGCCACGACAAACTGGCTGACACTGACGGCGGCGTTGCACAAATGCTGCGCAGCTAGCGCCATTCGACGGCCAACACCGCGGTTCCTGGTGTGTCTGCTGCGCCGTGCGTGTGATCATTGCTTGTACAGGCCTCTCGCAGTGTCCGGAGCAAGTATGGTGGGTCTGACACACCGGTGTCAATGTGTTCTTTTTTCCATTTCCAGGAGTGTATATGGGTCTCAGGGGCTACTGGTTATTTATGTACCAAATTACATTAAGATTAACTGAGATATTGCGGAATGTAATGATTTTCAATATTTCTTGTTCATTATTTGCAAGGCAAAACTGGAGAGAATCTCGTCTGCCGTTAGGCGGCCAAAATGAAACATAGCCTACTGAACTCATTCAGTGCTGTGAATTTTGGTAACTGAAATTAATTTTAACTTCGAAATTAATGAAAGATCAAAATTGAGAAGTCTCTCGCATTTACATTTAATAACATGAATCGTCAGCGTAGTGGCTGACCAAATCCTGCTAGTGGAGATGAGCTCCCTGCACTACGAAGTCCTGTAAAAACTTTGTTTATTGCAGTTAATGGTTGCGATCATGAGAGGTGACAACTAAGTTCAAAAATGGTTCAACTGGCTCTGAGCACTATGGGACTTAACTTCTGAGGTCATCAGTCCCCTAGAACTTAGAACTACTTAAACCTAACTAACCTAAGGACATCACTTACATCCATGCCCGAGGCAGGATTCGAACCTGCGACCGTAGCGGTCGCGCGGTTCCAGACTGTAGCGCCTAGAACCGCTCGGCCAACAACTAAATCAATAATACACACTTTGTAATAACAATTTCTATTATATTTTTCAAAAATACTGGTAAAACGTTAATTATCAGACAGCACTACAATGGCGGCCTACCGCTAGACGAAACAAAACAGGAGAGGTAGTTCAATCAAAGCGTTGTCTCTGATCTTCATGGCCTATGTTACACAGAGATTGTACCAAAAAAACTGTGTTTTATTAATTACATCGATATTTGTGTTTTGATAATAATACCTTACGTTCTTTACTATTTGTTATACATTGCAAACACGGACACAGTCTTGAAATAATTTATAATTCACACGACTCATAACAAAAACTTCCGTTCCCTTTTCTCCAAATGTCCATTTAGGTGACGTACCGTCACATGTACTTGCGGAGAATGCGGCAGGCATATCGGCTGAGTGTACATCTACATCTACATCTACATGACTACTCTGCAACTCACATTTAAGTGCTTGGCGGAGGGTTCGTCGAACCACAATCATACTATCTCTCTACCATTTCACTCCCGAACAGCGCGCGGGAAAAACGAACACCTAAACCTTTCTTTTCGAGCTCTGATTTCTCTTATTTTATTTTGATGATCATTCCTACCTATGTAGGTTGGGCTCAACAAAATATTTTCGCATTCGGAAGAGAAAGTTGGTGACTGAAATTTCGTAGATAGATCTCGCCGCGACGAAAAACGTCTTTGCTGTAATGACTTCCATCCCAATTAGCGTATCATATCTGCCACACTCTCTCCCCTATTACGTGATAATACAAAACGAGCTGCCCTTTTTTGCACCCTTTCGATGTCCTCCGTCAATCCCACCTGGTAAAGATCCCACACCGCCCAGCAATATTCTAACAGAGGACGAACGAGTTTAGTGTAAGCTGTCTCTTTAATGGACTTGTTGCATCTTCTAAGTGTCCTGCCAATGAAACGCCTTCCCCACAATATTATCTATGTGGTCTTTCCAACTGAAGTTGTTCGTAATTTTAACACCCAGGTACTTAGTTGAACTGACAGCCTTGAGAATTGTACTATTTATCGAGTAATCGAATTCCAATGTGTTTCTTTTGGAACTCATGTGGATCACCTCACACTTTTCGTTATTTAGCGTCAACTGCCACCTGCCACACCATACAGCAAACTTTTCTAAATCGCTTTGCAACTGATACTGGTCTTCGGATAACCTTACTAGACGGTAAATTACAGCATCATCTGCGAACAACCTAAGAAAACTGCTCAGATTGTCACCCAGGTCATTTATATAGAGCAGGAACAGCAGAGGTCCCAGGACGCTTCCCTGGGGTACACCTGATATCACTTCAGTTTTACTCGATGATTTGCCGTCTATTACTACGAACTGCGACCTTCCTGACAGGAAATCACGAATCCAGTCGCACAACTGAGACGAATCATACAAAAAGTCCTTGTAATTGTGTAATTGTGGTTGTCCATGATAGCTCTTTTTACATCAGCCTATTCTTTCCGGAGGCACTGAGGCTGTTATTCTAGCATTGGAATGGACGATCGCCGACCAGTTAGCCTCGGTGGCCGCTGGCAGCAGCTTGGAACAACGCAGCCGCCGCGCCGCGCAGCCAGAGCGTGGCCACGCCCCCTCCAGGCACCCCGCGGCACCCCACCCCCAGCCGGCAGGTCTTCCACGCAGACGGCGTCGGCGTCGCCACCTTCCAGTCAGTCGGCATCGTGACTTCGGCGCGCGCACCTGCCGCTTCTGCACTACTGCTGCTGCCACTAGCAGAGCCTTCCGCGAGATCGTGAGTAACGCATTTGCCGCAGCTTACCCTGCGCGTGCTGCGTGACCGGTGTCTTGCGGACAAACGAAAGACGGGATGGCAGTTGATGTGTCATCCGCAAATGTTTCTCAGAAAAGTTGACAACGACTCGTTGCTACACACAGTATAACACGTTCATACAGTCGCAATTATTACGCTGGATAACTACTACACCGGACACACTTGTTGTCACACCTTTGACTATGAAGTCTGGTAATGTGCCCATCCTCCGGAAACGCAGCAAAACTTTGCATCTCCAGTTGCTCTGGTATCATCCCTAGAATAAATAAATGCTAATATTTTACCTTCTTGCAGTCACTGTCAGGCAACAATTACCTAGTTAGTGTGAATGAAAGTTCCCCAGGTTATGTTTCCAAATCCTTCTAAGGCAGAAAGTAATCTACGTTTTGCTGGTTATAGTGGCGGTGTTGGAGTTGCTGAGCAATTTTTATTTTATGAAAGAACTTGGTGTATAAGGTTCCACAGTATCATGCTCTCCAGGAATTTAGACCCAGTTATTGAACTTCTACTGAACTATTGACCAATACTGATTAAAGTATTAAGTTTTCTGGTTGTATAAATATATTGTTATCAATAAACAATAATCATTGGAAGTTATTTTGTTTACAAAAAAAGTTTTCATGAATTCTACTTCAATTCCTCTCCAAACAAGCGGGTCCTAATTAAATAATGGTCCGCAGCTCGCGGTCGCGTTCTCGCTTCCAGAGCACGGGGTCCCAGGTTCGATTCCCGACGGGGTCAGGGATTTTCACCTGCCTCGAGATGACTGGGTGTTTGTGTTGTCCTCATCATTTCATCCTCATTCATGAGAGTGGCGAGTTTGGACTAAGCCAAGGTTGGAATTTGTACGGGCGCTGATAAGCGCGCAGTTGAGCGCCCCACAAACCAAACATCATCATCATCATCATCATCATCATTAAATAACAGTTGAAAAAACATACGAATTAGTGAGAAATACAAGAAGCGTGTATTCGTTACACTACATTGCTATCATAAGCTGGATGAAATAAGCCTAATTAAATAACTTTTGAATTGAAACTTCCTGGCAGATTAAAACTGTGTGCCCGACCGAGACTCGAACTCGGGAACACAGTTTTAATCTGCCAGGAAGTTTCATATCAGCGCACACTCCGCTGCAGAGTGAAAATCTCATTCTGGAAACATCCCCCAGGCTGTGGCTAAGCCATGTCTCCGCAGTATCCTTTCTTTCAGGAGTGCTAGTTCTGCAAGGTTCGCAGGAGAGCTTCTGTAAAGTTTGGAAGGTAGGAGACGAGATACTGGCAGAATTAAAGCTGTGAGGACCGAGCGTGAGTCGTGCTTCGGTAGCTCAGATGGTAGAGCACTTGCCCGCGAAATGCAAAGGTCCCGAGTTCGAGTCTCGGTCGGGCACACAGTTTTAATCTGCCAGGAAGTTTCATATCAGCGTACACTCCGCTGCAGAGTGAAAACCTCATTCTGGAAACTTTTGAATTGTTGGTACAGACAAGGTCCGACATATGCTACGTAGAAAGCCACGAAATAAAGCGAAACATGTGTTGCTGCACAGTATGGTCCTAGTAGTGTGTAATGAGCGGTGTGCAATTGGCACGGAGCATTACGGACTATGGGCAGTACCTGCAGATTTTTTTTTTTTTTGGTACTTTAATGGAAACAAAATAAATGGGCTTGTTTTTAACGTTTGAAGAAATTTGGTTAAATATGAATATTTGTGCTGGACTGGGACTCAAACCTTTTCCCGACTGTCACGAGCGGTAATCTTAACGGGTTTGGCTATCTGAGCACACTTCCAGGACCGACCCAGCCTTCCGTATGTAATACCGTCTACGACCCTATCGCTCGCAATTGTACTTTGATTCTCGCCACAGGGTTCAAATGGCTCTGAGCACTATGGGACTTAACTTCTAAGGTCATCAGTCCCCTAGAACTTAGAACTACTTAAACCTAACTAACCTAAGGACATCACACACATCCATGCCCGAGGCAGGATTCGAACCTGCGACCGCAGCAGTCGCGCGGTTCCAGACTGTAGCGCCTAGAACCGCTCGGCCACTACGGCCGGCTCACCACAGGGTTTCAAGGAGAATACTTGTGCTAGGATAGCCGAAACGGTTAAGGCGACCGTTCGCCATAAGCTTGAAATCCGTATTCGAGTATCAGTCCAGCACAGATTTTCATATGTCACCAAGTTATTCGCAGTCAGCGATATGATTTCGAACGATTCTCATTCCTCATTGTCAACGTAAATAAAGGATTTAATAGTAGTTGGTTCGAATACTGGTGCTGTAAGGCATTTTCGTCACTGTTATCTGACGGAAAAGGGGAGAGTGGAAGGGTTAAGATCCTGACCACCAGACTTCGAAACAATGCTGTCGTTAGCCTTAGTGTCTCTGACCGAACGCCCGTCCCAATTTCTTCCTCCGTACTCTGTTTTTTGTCTTTGTTGGGCGCGAAGTTTATCAGTAATTCTCAGTTTGTCTCCCTATCTTTTCTGTTTAGCTTTTTCCGTTTTTCTTGTAGGAGCATCAAATCTAAACCTTAGATCATTGCGTACTTTATCCCTGATTTATTTCACATGCCTTTATTTATAATCCTGCCTCTCCGATTTACCAGTACACGTGCTTTCTTCCAATGACCTTTGTATCAGCCTGTCTTCGTTTTCCCGTTTCTTTTGTCGTTATGGTGCAAGGCTACGAGTCATGTGTGAAGGCAGGACTGAGATATGGGTCTCCAAATCCCAAACTAAACACATCAACACGGAACCATGCTGCCCCAAGACAGCTCAACTGCCTTCAGTAAATTCACGAGTGGTGCTTGCACAGAATGACCATTGTCAGTCCTCCGTACGAGCTCGAATTTCTCTAATTACGCAGTTATGGTCATTTCATACTAGGGCCCGTGTTGCCCTGCAGCCTCGTCCAGCGGCTAAGTCCAGTTCAAGGTCACCCGCCTTGCGTGCAACCAAGAGCAGGACGGCCACCAAAACAAAAAGTGAATAGATTTTTGTAATAAAAAAAGGGAAGGAGATAAGGAATAGAGATAACGAAAGGACAGAACAGACTTTATTGTCTATAATAAATCATATAATCACCATTGATCTTTATTTTACAATTGCCATTGCCGACTTTGGAATTTGATTAGCATCTGACCATCGCTCTCGTGCTTACTAAACGATCCCATGGCGAAATGCATTGCTCTCATTTGGCTCTTCCTTATCTCCTCCTCTAATGGTACGTGGCAAGATTCCAATTTGAATGTGCGATACTCAAGAATCGGTCGAACTTGTGTTTGTGAGACACTTCTGTCTTGGATGGACTACACTACATTAAGATTCTTCCACTGAATGTGATGCTGGCATCTGCTTTTTCAACACTTGATTTTATACGGTTATTCAACTTTTGATGATCATGCTTACTCCTGATTGTAATATCCGTGGAGCCTATCTCGAACGATTATAACAATTCTGGAACAATTGGGAGGAAAGTGCATTTTCCGCCTAAAGATACAGATGATATTTTGGTTTGGGCTTACAACAGCCAAGTCCTTAACGGCAATGGTGTAAATCACCTGCTGGTGGTAGACTTTGACATTTGTGTCATGAGCGCCATTTTGTCACATATATAAGCATCCTCCACACGAAAATACCTTCATCACTTGCCTGAGAGGTGTCTTGTTGCCAAATGTGCCCCGTTGCCAAATGCTATCCCTCGAGTGCCAGCAGCGTGTAGCGACGTATACCGCAATTCATCAGCCCTGTCCATGCTCTCTAAAAGTCCAGTGGAAACCAGAAACCGAACAAAATCCTTTGCCCAACATCAGCATGCGACATTTGCGGAGAGGTTCATGTCCTCATTTAGCAGGTTTGCGTCTGGATACGCCGCCACAATATCTGCAGATTTTCGTCACATACTGGTATTTGTAGACCGTAGAAGTCCAATTATGTCGAAGGAATTTATTTATCCCGAGAAACTCCGATATCTAGACACTAAGCACAATGCGGCAACATGGTCTACAGGTCACACGCTGACTTACATAATACGCTTCCCATACGCCAACTTCGACGATTATTACGCCTACACTGTATCATAAAATAAGAAACGTACACTAACATGCTGCAGATTGTCTTGAACCTGTAGCGCTGCTATTATGTTGGGAAAAAAGTAACAACTGCATCTATGTGGAGAGTGCTTTAATACCGATCAGACTGTAGCCGGCACGCCCCCTAAGCGTCAGATGATAATAGCTTCATCGTCTCCAGTCACCCGAGACGTCGCCAACTGAATATGCAACGAATTAGTCCACCAGGCATTAATACCCTTCTAAATCTACTAGTCGTCGGTTCTCAATGAATCCAGAATGTCTGCCAGGCAGTGGTGCGTCTTGCAGAAGAAGCTTTTACTATGCATCTGGCCTCAGTTTCTTAACAAAAAATTCCTCTGTAGTGCTGAAAGTAAAGTCAAGTACCTTTTGCATTACGCGTAATCTCTAAAATGGACTGCCAGAAAAAAATACAGCATACTCAAGGACTGCGTTCGTTGTCACTGGGGGTATAATATGTGAATACTGAAGGTTTGCAGTGTTAGTGACTCATTTGTCATTGTCATGGGCGATGAGATGGCACTCAGGAGGTCTGTCTGACTGTGTTCACTCTGCAGGCAGCAAATGTGCTGAGCTTGGCGGTGAACGGTGTTTGCAACATTCATCCCAGGGTACGACCATGCAGCATCGACGAGTACGTATACCTGTTTAACAGATTCAGCCCTTTTTGCCAGGGTCGAATTGTGTGTCTGTATGGACGTGTCGATGAATTGCTGAAAATGTATGGCACTATATGTCGGCGGGGTGTCACTGTTTTCAAAAGTAGTCTGTGAAACATTCCCTCGCCTGTCGACTAGGTTTTGAACGTCAGCGTAGTACAGACACGCGTCAGAACCGGTCTAATGTGCGAGCAGCAGCGGTCTACCGAACATCATCCAGAGACATGAAACTTCCTGGCAGATTAAAACTGTGTGCCGGACCGAGACTCGAACTCGGGACCTTTGCCTTTCGCGGGCAAGTGCTCTACAAACTGAGCTACCCAAGCACGACTCACGCACTGGCAGAAGTAAATCTGTGGGACGGAGCGTGAGTCTACTTGGGTAGCTCAGTTGGTAGAGCACTTGCCCGCGAAAGACAAAGGTCCTGAGTTCGAGTCTCGGTCCATCACACAGTTTTAATCTGCCAAGAAGTTTCATATCAGCGCACACTCCGCTGTAGAGTGAAAATCTCATCCAGAGCCATGTTGCACGCACCTTCTTCGTCATAAAGGACCATTGAGAACCGTCTGATTGCAGCAGGATTAACATCATCAGTGTTTTTGGCCAGGATACCACTGGCACCACGATACCTTCAAGCACGGCTACTCTGGTGTCGCGAAAAGACTTGCTTTGAGAGTGGAATGGTGCTCTGTTGTCTTCAGTGACAAAAGTTCTGTCTGTAAACGAGTGACGGACATACACGCATATGGCGTAGACCTGGAGAGCTACCTATTCCAGAGTGCATTCGCCCACGACACCAAGGTTCCATCCGAAGATTGATGGTGTGGGGGCCACGAGTTTCAACTCGCGATCACGTCTGGTGTTTCTGCAGGGCAAAGTAATCAATGCCCGGTACACTGCACAAGCTCTTACCCCCGTGATACTGTCATTTCTTCGACAGGAAGGTGATGTGATTTTTCAGCAGGACGATGGACGTCTACATAGGGCTGATACAACGCAACGTGCTCTTTGTGATGTACATCAATTGTTTTTACCAGCACGATCAGCAGATTTCTCGCCAACTGAACACGTATGGGACATGATGGAGTGGGAACGTAAACGTTTTCGAGGGCCTGCAAGTATCATTGCTGAATGTCAACAAAAGATGGAAGATGCTTGGGGCAGTCTATCCCAGGATGCCATTCGTCACTTTTATAATAGTTAGCATGAGAGAAAATACGCGGTGTTGTCTCCAGAGAGGGGAGGGGGAGGGGAACACTGTACAATGATGCGACTATTTGGGCACGCTTTACTGTGACGTGTCTGTTTCATCTGGTCTGAATTTGACATCATATACACCTACAGTGGTGAACTGCCTGTCAAATGACTTGTCCTTGAGATGTTAACACTTTTTTTCCGGCAGTATAAATGTTTTGACCAGGAAACGTTTGTAAGCTCGTTGCAGCGGTAGCTGGTCGAACTATCTTGGGTGACAGAATAGCGTCAGATTAGAATCGCTAGTAACTACGAGACTAACAATGCGTAATCAGTGCTTGAGCCCATAACGATTAGGTCATGTCTCTACGTGCTTCTCCCGCAGTATTTGCTTTGCTTGTAACGTCATCGCACCACTGTAGGCGCCTGTACGTGACTGTTACGAATAAGTTTTGTGTAAGGTTGTGTGAAATGGTGTAGCGTGGAAAAGTGTTTAGGTAGATACCGATTCGAGTGTCATTTTGAGGAACTTGCGGGTCGCTACTAGGGCCCAAAGTTAGATAATAAAAATATCCGTTGCTTTATAAGTCAGATTTGGTATTAGATAAAAAATAACAAAATACTGAAAGATATCGTCCGATATCAGTTGTAAACATGTTTGGAATCACAGAAAAGGCAACTCAAGTAAAGTCCGCGACGAAAGAAATTCAAACAGCGTAAAAAGTGCAGTGCCGAGCGAAAGCGAGAGTTAACGGCAGCGTCGGAAAAGGAATGGGGAAACGGCGCAAAGCATCCACGCAGCAGCCAGCGACAGCCCAAACATCTAGGAAACATGTGCAGGCGTCACTGGAAGGCAGTACAGAAAACAGCGATAATACAGGCGCAGATGGAATCGTGAGAGCGCCACACGAGTACGCACCACGATCCTGATGTCAACCGATGCTGCCAGCCGCTATGGCCGAGCGATTCTAGGCGCCTCAGTCTGGAACCGCGCTGCTGCTACGGTCGCAGGTTCGAATCCTACCTCGGGCATGGATGTGTGTGATGTCCTTAGGTTAGTTAGGTTTAAGTCGTTATAAGTCTAGGGGACTGATGACCTCAGATGTTAAGTCCCATAGTGCCATAGTGCTTAGAGCCATATCAACCGATGCGACATGTGAGGTAACATGTCCGAAAGAACAGTCACCATTGATGAGCTGCAGCCGTCTAGAACGAAATTGGAATTATATATTAATACCTTCAGTTGCTGACGGGCGTTGATATATATCAACCGGGCAATTGAAAATGTGTGCCCCGACCAGGACTTGAACCCGGGACCTCCTGCTTACATGGCAGATGCTCTATCCATCTGACCCACGCAGGGCAGAGAGTATAGAGCGACTGCATGGACTATCTCGCTCACGCCTCCCGCGAGACCCACACTCTCACCTTATATTCCACACACTACATTCGTAGTGCCCCTACCCAACACACTCTTACTCGTGGCAGACTTACGGGACTTGGTAAGAATGGCTTCCACGAGTAATGAGTGTGTTGGGTAGGCACACTACGAATGTAGTGTGTGGACAAACAAGGTGAGAATGTGGGTCTCGCGGGAGGCGTGCTCGAGATAGTCCCTGCAGTCGCACTGTCCTCTGTGCCGTCGGTGGATCAGATGGATAGAGCGTCTGCCCTGTATGCAGGAGATCCTGGGTTCGAGTCCTGGTCGGGGCACACATTTTCACCCCTCCCTGTTGATATATATCAACACCCGTCAGCAGCTGAAGGTATTAATATATAATTCTAATTTGATTCCTTCGCTAGTCCACGCTATTTTTCCAAGAAAATAGAAAAAGTAATCTCTGTGCCTTGTGATGTTCGGTGAGCAGAGGGTCGCGTAGTGGGGGCAGTTAGATTTTTACCTCATACCGAGGAGGTGGTTCTGGATGGCACGGTTGCCCCCGGTTGTTTCTGCCCAGCGTTATGCTCGAGAATGACTACAGCGGCTTCTTTTTTTTTTCTCTTCCACAAAGCCGGCCGCTGTGGCCGAGCGGTTCTAGGCGCTTCAGTCCGGAACCGCGCTGCTAGTGCGATAGCAGGTTCGATTCCTGCCTCGGGCTTGGATGTGTGTGATGTCCTTAGGTTAGTTAGGGTTAAGTAGTTCTAAGTTGTAGGGGACTGATGACCTCCGATGTTAAGTTCCATAGTGCTCAGAGCCATTTGAACCTGCCTCTACAAAAAGCCCAGTGCCCGGACGACATCGGAGAGTCTCATGCGGCGGCCACCGACGATCTGCCCGCGTTCAACAGTGCTGATATCTCGCGTCTTGCCGATCTCGTGTTCGACTGACACGCCGATGGTCAGTACAGGGTGTGGCCAGAACCCAGTCACGTTATTCGCCTCATAACTCTAATCGACTTGCTGTTAGGACACTTCTGTCTCCAGTTCATCATTTGTCTCTAATTCAGTTGTTCGTGAGTGTTCGAGGGTAGTCAAGAAGTTTTAATTATATCCTGAAAAAAAAATTAAGCTGTGATCTTTAAACAGTGGCGGCTCGTGAATATACATTCTGGATGTTTACAAATTTTTACATTCGGATAAATACGAAAGTATGTAAGCTGGTGATCACTATCAATAACACCTAAACATAAATGGGAAAACAATTTTTTGAAAATTTCCGAGGTTTCAAACCACTTTATAACTACTATCAGAGGACTCTAAGCAAGATCCTGGAAGGGTAAGCCATATCCAAGATGCGGGTGTAAAATGAATGTGCACAAAAAAAAATACTGAACGTGAAAATAAAGATTTGTCCATGTCTGACTACCCCCTGAAGTAGATCTTAGAATCTTTTAATGGTGATATTATCTCCTTCTTCTTGCTCTTTAACATATAAATTACAACATAAATATAAATGAATGATCAAGGGAACTAGAAGCTACAAATGATAAATGCTGTTTCGTCTTGTACATTTATTGTAGATTAAGACCCCTTCATATATTACAAATGTTTATATATCAATGTCCAGTGGACATAAATAGATACAAATGGATTTCCTAAATAATATGATTGACAAATCGCCTAAATCTGCCTCTTTTTATGGCTACGCGATCTAATTTAAATAACGCGGGATGACTGTCATCACCTAGCTACTACTTTCAAAGATGATCTACAGTGGTGTGCAACCTGAACGGAAATAAAATTTATGTGACCACAGCTGTTTAGCTCTATAGCCCTAATAAGCCGAAGCAATTAGCAATATCACATATGTACTGCGTCCAGTGCGTCGGAGTGATGGTTCTCGTACACGTCTGCGACTACGAAGAACTCCAGCCTAAAAATATAAAAAAAAAACCTCATCCAAACACTAGGATGGCAGAAGACGGTCCTCTGACTAGTATAATCTAATACTGTCTTCTCCTCTCTGTGCTCTGCAGATGAGAAACGCGAACTCCCAGCCACAAGCACGGAGTTCAGATAACGTCTCAACGTGAGTATAGGCAGAAGAAGTGCTCTCAATCACTGAATGATGCGTAGTCAACGACCACTTCCTACCCGGAGGCGAAGTCCAGAATCGTATAAGTTCGCAACAGCACAGTGCCTAACCGTTCTAACTATAAAATCTCCTGAGAGCAAGGACAGCAAGTCCGTCTGTATCAGCAAAAGCTGATACTGAGCTACTGTCAAACACGGGCGATCAAAGCGGAAAACCACTTTCTCTCCACCACTGGATTCCCAGCAAAGCTCAGCCCCCCTCCCTCGTAACTGCAGAAGGCGAGTCATATTCTCGAAACCACGAAATATTCTCTCTGTCTACAGATTATTCCGAACGGCATCAACCATATTTTAGACTTTTGTCGTACAGCGCGGAAAGTTTCTGAAGAAATACCTGTACCCAGTAATTAGGAATTCATACAATGGTACGCTACTCAGAGTAAAAATCCTTGGAAATAACCGAGCCTGTGTGATTTCCGACGTAATGCTTCCTCGTTCCTCTCTGCTGCGTCGAAGACTTTTCGAGTTTCCGAAGTATTATCCGGTTATCCTTCGAGCCCCGCTACATTACCGGTCAGCCGTCGCTGTATTGTGCTTCAGCGCTCAGGTGCTCCGACCGTCCGTCTTGGCTACTTGCTGTGTCAAGCAGGACCAACACACCTGTGCGGGCTTTTCCACCCAGGGCTTGAGTTACGCCTGCCGTTTCATTTCCACAGGCATTCTGAAACGTCCCCTTAGAAAAATTAACGAATTACTGTGCTGATAAACCTCTTACATTATTTGATTTTCAAACAGCTGAGCAAAACTGAACGTACTCAGACATTACTGTCTTTACTTATTCTGATCAACACTAAACTGACACACAAAATTTTTAGCGCAACGCAATCTGACTTTCAAAAATCCCTACAAAAGAATGGCCCTGACTAACATTAACCTATAGCTTTCACAAATCACTTACCTCACAAAAATCTTCGTTACTCGAACTACTGCAATACAGCGAGCGCCACTACTGCCAGCTAAATAAAAGATTCAAACTACTGAAGGCACTAACTACTGATAGGCATAGTTAGCAAATGAAAGATTTTGATAGAGAACAAACAATGTATTTACCTTAATAGTCATAATATATATAGCAGTTCATGACATCCATTCTTACAAATGTACTGTTTCTGGTGGACACACGTTCAGATCATCCGATCTCAAAAATCCGCCATCTCACTTCCCCACATCCACCACTGCTGGCGGCTCACCTCTAACTGCGCAAGCTATGCGCTGTTAACAGCCAACTGCCCAACGCCACAATAGCGAATATTACAACAATGCCACCCAGCCACAGACTGCACACAGCACAGACAGTGATTTTCATACAGAGCGCTATGTGGCGTTACCAATACAAAAACCTAAACAGCCTACCTACAATTCCAACCTCTACTAGTATCCGCAATCATTCATTATGCCCTTTTGATAATAAAGACAATGCATCACCTTTCATGCAATAAGCGTTAACATCTATATACAAGGTGTACGTGACATTGTCAGTTTTCTTTAAATATTCATACATACGATGTAAAAGGTATCAAATGATACCCAATTCCGGTTGTAAATCATGGCAAAGTATGTAGATAAGTGCTTGTAAGGTGCAAAACTACAGCCACCTTACAAAATTAATATTTATTATTATTTAGCGTATGGCTAATACAGACATATCATGAAATTACATATACGTATGTACATATTGACACACAAGAAACTTAAGTTTGTCTTTACAACTGAATGTCCAGTCCTTCAATCCAGCGCACTGCATCTGGAGTTGCTAGCAGGAAGTCCTCTTTGGCGCCGTGATACGCTCGAATCCTGCATTCACTGACAATGTGGTGAACAGTCTGGTATGGAGCCCCGCAGTCACAAGTTGGATCAGGCAGCTTCTTCCACTTAAAGAGAGCATCCCTGCATCGCGCATGGCTGGTACGAATTCTATTGAGAGTAGACCAGGTCTTGCGTGGTAAGTCGAATCCACTTGGAAGTTTAGCACCTGAGAAGATGTTATGCAGGTGCACATCTGTCACTGCTTCCCACCGACCTTTCCATCCTTCAAGAGGTTTGAAATTCTTAGCAACCATGTCAGCAGCATCGCACAGAGTTGGATGTCGTGATTTCAGTCTCTTGCGATTTAAAAGTGGCAGGTCGCTATGCACGGGTAGGTTAGAATTCCTGGAGATCTTGTGGAATTCTCTCATAAGGGCAGTACATCTGCGTAGATCAGGAGGCATTATACCGGTTAACAGTGGAAGCCAATAAACTGGAGTAGATCTGATTGTGCCAGATATTATGCGCATTGTCGTATTCAGTTGGGTATCAACAAGCCTTGTATGATGACTATTCATCCAGACAGGTGCACAATACTCAGCACTTGAGTGTACCAAGCCCAGAGCTGAAGTTCGCAGGGTGGTTGCTGAAGATCCCCAGGTATTTCCGCATAGCTTATGGAGGATGTTGTTTCGAGTCCTCAGCTTTTGAGCTAAGTTAAGAAGGTGTTGTTTGAAGCACAGTGTACGATCCAGGATGACACCAAGATATTTTGGGTTCCAATTGTGACGAAGAATTCTGCCTCTGGAACTTACTTCCAGTTTTACATTCGCCAACTGGTTATTTAGATGGAAGCAACACACTTCTGTTTTACTCACACTGGGTTGGAGTCTCCAGATTTTGAAGTAATTGTCTAATGCAGACAGGTCATTGGCTAAAATTTCTTCTGTTGTCTTCATTTCCTGGTGTTTGACTGCTAGAGCCAGGTCATCGGCATAGCAGTATTTTCTGGACGAAGTGTCAGGTAGATCAGATAGATATAGGTTGAACAGTAAGGGTGAGAGAACTGATCCTTGAGGCAATCCGTTGTTCAGCTTCCTCTCCTTACTTATGTTGCTTCCAGTGATTACTTGGAACTTCCGATCACTTAGCATGCTGTTAATCAGTCGAGCCATTGTTCTGCAGGGTATGATGCGGAGAAATTTGTAGATAAGGCCTTCCCTCCACACAGTGTCGAAGGCGACAGTTAGATCAACAAATGCCACAGATGTTTTCTGCTTCATTTGGTATCCTGACTCTATGAAGGATGTGAGAGACAATACTTGGTCGCAGCAGTTGCGCCCTGGTCTGAAGCCTGCCTGATCAACTGGAACGTTCTCTAAGATAGCGCTACTTATTCTGTTATATATTAGCCTTTCAAAAAGCTTGTAGCAGCAGCTGAGTAGGGAAATGGGGCGATAGTTTTCTACCTTGTTGCTGGGTTTGCCAGCTTTCAGAACAGATATTATCTTCACCTTTTTAAACTCAGATGGAAGTTGACCAGTCTGCAGGATGTCAGTGAAGAATTCTGCCAGCCATTTCTTAGCTTTTCCTCCCATATGGATCAGGAATTCTGGATGGATACCATCGAATCCAGGTGCCTTAAGAGGTTTGAGGTCCTTCAGTCCAGAGTCAATGTCTGAAACTGTGAAGGGATGGGTATACTCAGATGAGGGAGATGCCTTCTTTTTCAGGTCACGAAGCTGTCGTCTGATATGTCTTGTATGTTTCTTGTCAGGAGGTACTCTTGAGGTAGTAATGATGTGGGAAGCAATTTGGTCTGGTGTTACTTTGGAATTTTTTCAGCATGCTGGAGCACTTCCTCCCAGTTTTCTTAGAAGACTCCATGCTTTCCTGCTCGAGTGGGTAAAGTCCATAGTTTTAACTGTTTCTGCCCATTTCTGCCTCCGAGACATGTCCAAGCTGGACAATAGTTCCGTAGCTATCTCTGGGTCACCACTTTGCTGGAAGTATTGGTACAGTGTTTCACTTTCCTCATTCCATCCTGGAACATATTCTTTTCGGTATCCTCTTGCCATACACTTTTTAGCTGTTGCTGTTACTGCACCAATGAAGCGTTGATAGTTATTATGTGATGGAGGTATCCATCGAATGGTCTTATCCAGTTCCGTTGAAAACTTCATCCAGTCGGCTTTCTGGAAATTCCATCGAGCATGCGGAGTTGATCGTATGACAGGAACAGTGCAGCCAATTTGTGTTATTACAGGTCTGTGTTGGCTGTGAGGAAAGGTATCTATCACTTTCCTTGTGGTGTTGATGGGAAAGCCAGTTTCGTTGCAGCTAACAAAGCATAAGTCAGGATTTGAATCCTTATCCCAAGCAGCTGACCTGAAAGTGCCTTGATCTTTGGCATCAAACACTAGATGAAGATTATTCTCTTCGATCCATTCTGCAAGCATGCTCCCATTTTCATCATTTTGAGAGTACTTCCAAAGTTCATGGTGACTATTGAAGTCTCCTATGTAAATTGCAGGATGTTCTGCTGTGTGTGGGACAAATTCAGGCCATGTTGTTTTGGGTGGTTTGTAAACATTTGTAATAGTAATGTCGTGCAATTATATGACAACTGTATGTATATCTGCCTCCACACTTACAGAAATCAGTGAAGCTTCGTTTATGTTGTTACGGACATACGTAACAATTCCATACACCTCGTGGTAAGTTACACCAAGTGCAGAATATCCAGATTCGACCTCGGCTTCGGAATATTTCTTCGCTGGAAACACGAGTTTCTTGAATGGCGACGACATCGATATTGTTGTCCAGCAAAAATTTTGACAGGTAGTCACACTTTGCCCTGCTAATGCTTTCGATATTCAGTTGAAGGAGTCTGATAGTTGGTCCAATGTTTCTTGTTAATGAGCTCTGAAAAGAACTGTTTCTGCTATTTAGTTGATACGTCATTGCCAGGAGATCCTATGGATAGTCTGGCTGCCTGTAATCACTGTTGCTCAGTTAGCACCACCCAGGAGGCACGTGTAGGGTATTTTAAGGTTACACCTACAAAATTAATAACATCTGCTGTACAGCAGTTATACTTATCAACATATTTATACAGCCATTCGGTCTGAGGCGCCTTGCCACCACGGTTCGCGCGGCTCCCTCTGTCGGAGGTTCGAGCCCCTCCTTGGGCATGGGTATGTGTCTTGTCCTTAGCATAAGTTAGTTTAAGTAGTGTATAATCCTAGGGACCGATGATATCAGCAGTTTGGTCCCATAGGAGCTTACCACAAATTTCTATATTTATACAACTTCATCCACTGCCAATAATAATAATAACAATAATAATAATAATAATAATAATAATAATAGTAATAATATGCATAACTTGTCTGAAAAAAGAAATGTTTTTTGGGAATTTTATTCTACTGTCAACTACATTTTAGAGCAAGAACGAAATAACGTTTAAAGTTTCGTTACTCTGTTTCTCAGTTTTGTGTAAGTGGGAGTTTTCTTGCTTAGTTATTTTTTGAGGCAGGCGTACTAGGCCCCTAACACATGTATTAGATAACGAATTAACTTGCGGGCTGAAAATCAGACATTATTACGTTGCACCCACACAACAGCTTTCGGTTATTGTACAGATCTTTGTTCGTTTATAGTCACGTTTATTTGATTTCGTCATTTTTTCAGTCAATGGATCTGCCTGGCAGGCCCTAGCTGCTTTGCGCTGACTTTTCCTGGTAATTTTCTTTCCTGTTAGCACTTAAAACAGATTAAACGGAGTTCATATTGACGCTACTCACGAAAGCAGATTCCTGTACGGTAAACAACCAACACCAAACACAAATTGTCGTTTGTGCAAACGATTAAATTCAAGTAGTAGGGTCTATCAACATGATCACTTTAGTAGAATAGAAATGAGGTGCTGAGAACCATAAGGGCCAAAAGCACACCGTTTTCGATCCCACGTTTAAGTGAATGCCAGAGAAACCAGTGAAACGGCTTTCAGTGTATATTCATACATACAGTGTGACTCTGCAGCACAGATAAAACTGACCCACCATAAGGTCAACATATATCAGAAGCATGAATAAATGCTACAGTCACACAGTCGACGATGATGTACTTTATGGTTCTCAGCACCTCAAATGGATTACTGTATCATTAAATCCAAATCCTAATATACCATGTCTCATTCATTATCTCACAAAATAGGTTTTTCTATCAGTATAACTATAACACATTTTGACGTCCAATCTAATTTTACAATATAGTGAGTGAATTGGCATGACTGAGGACTGTTCTGCCGCCTAGCGAGATTTCTGACAAGTGAACGGGGACAAAAGTCTGCTGCATTGTGCTACCACCTGGTGGCATCGACGAAAAACTGTTGAGTGGTAAGGGCTAGCTGTGCACGCCGTGAAACGTGCACGTTGTTTATCAAATCCGTACGTATTTGACCCGTAAGGAAATTTCGATACGCCAGTTGCGCATGCACAAAAGCTGCTTAAAACGTGCACAACCGGTGTTCTCGCGACCCTGATGCCAAGTTTCACGGAGCCTAGAGGAGTAGCGATGTAGCATGATTTAGTATCGTGTATTTATGATTACCGCGTCTACGTTACGTTTAACAGCATTTGAAGGAAAATAGCCGCGCGGAGTGGCCGCGTGCTCCGAGGCGCCATGTCACGGATTGCTCGACCCCTCTCGCCGGAGTTTCGAGTCCTCCTTCGGGTATGGGTGTGTGTATTGTTCTTAGCAAAAGTTAGTTTAAGTAGTGTGTAAGTCTAGAAACAATCTTAGCAGTTTGGTCCCTTAGGAATTCAATTTGAACATTTTTTTAGAAGAAAAATAATCAATACATCCGAAAGGTGTCAAAAGTTAGGGCGTTCGCGTGTTCTTGTGCATTTACACAGCAGCCACCACTGTCCGGTGACAGTATCAGTCTTTCTCCACGTATTGAGTATTCAATGTGACACATTTTTCCCCTGCGATGGATGACTTTGTGACTTTGGTTGTACAAGTAGGTACACTCCTGGAAATGGAAAAAAGAACACATTGACACCGGTGTGTCAGACCCACCATACTTGCTCCGGACACTGCGAGAGGGCTGTACAAGCAATGATCACACGCACGGCACAGCGGACACACCAGGAACCGCGGTGTTGGCCGTCGAATGGCGCTAGCTGCGCAGCATTTGTGCACCGCCGCCGTCAGTGTCAGCCAGTTTGCCGTGGCATACGGAGCTCCATCGCAGTCTTTAACACTGGTAGCATGCCGCGACAGCGTGGACGTGAACCGTATGTGCAGTTGACGGACTTTGAGTGAGGGCGTATAGTGGGCATGCGGGAGGCCGGGTGGACGTACCGCCGAATTGCTCAACACGTGGGGCGTGAGGTCTCCACAGTACATCGATGTTGTCGCCAGTGGTCGGCGGAAGGTGCACGTGCCCGTCGACCTGGGACCGGACCGCAGCGACGCACGGATGCACGCCAAGACCGTAGGATCCTACGCAGTGCCGTAGGGGACCGCACCGCCACTTCCCAGCAAATTAGGCACACTGTTGCTCCTGGGGTATCGGCGAGGACCATTCGCAACCGTCTCCATGAAGCTGGGCTACGGTCCCGCACACCGTTAGGCCGTCTTCCACTCACGCCCCAACATCGTGCAGCCCGCCTCCAGTGGTGTCGCGACAGGCGTGAATGGAGGGACGAATGGAGACGCGTCTTCTGCCTTGGTGCCAATGATGGTCGTATGCGTGTTTGGCGCCGTGCAGGTGAGCGCCACAATCAGGACTGCATACGACCGAGGCACACAGGGCCAACACCCGGCATCATGGTGTGGTGAGCGATCTCCTACACTGGCCGTACACCACTGGTGATCGTCGAGGGGACACTGAATAGTGCACGGTACATCCAAACCGTCATCGAACCCATCGTTCTACCATTCCTAGACCGGCAAGGGAACTTGCTGTTCCAACAGGACAATGCACGTCCGCATGTATCCCGTGCCACCCAACGTGCTCTAGAAGGTGTAAGTCAACTACCCTGGCCAGCAAGATCTCCGGATCTGTCCCCCATTGAGCATGTTTGGGACTGGATGAAGCGTCGTCTCACGCGGTCTGCACGTCCAGCACGAACGCTGGTCCAACTGAGGCGCCAGGTGGAAATGGCATGGCAAGCCGTTCCACAGGACTACATCCAGCATCTCTACGATCGTCTCCATGGGAGAATAGCAGCCTGCATTGCTGCGAAAGGGGGATATACACTGTACTAGTGCCGACATTGTGCATGCTCTGTTGCCTGTGTCTATGTGCCTGTGGTTCTGTCAGTGTGATCATGTGATGTATCTGACCCCAGGAATGTGTCAATAAAGTTTCCCCTTCCCGGGACAATGAATTCACGGTGTTCTTATTTCAATTTCCAGGAGTGTATTTTAGAAGTACGAAACCTTCTACCTCGGCAGTTCCCTTGCCGTAATCCCGGAAACACCTGCCTCTTATTAGTTTCTTCAGTCGAGTAAAGAGGAAGAAAACATTAGATGCCGTATAATGAAAATACGGTGGGGGGAAAGGCAACATTTGATAGCCCATGCGTGGCTGCGTCCTGTGCAGAATGAGGCGGACCGTTACCGTGTAGCAAAGAAACTCCCCTTGGACCGCTTGCGGCTATGCTCCATCTTGACAGCGTACCGTAATCTCTTCAGGAGAATTCGTCATTACGCTCCTGTAACGGTTTGTTTCTTACGAACATAATATTTTAACATCACACCAAGGCAGTTCTGAAAAATACTCATTATCTCCTTGCCCGACGATGGTTGGGTATTTTCCTTTTCTCGGCGGTGGTGTATCCACGTGTTTCCACCGTTTGCTGTGCTCCTCTGTCTTGAATCCATAATATTACACCATCACTTGTCGCTGGTAACTAGGTGGCCAAAATTTCGATTGGGTGTGAGCATGTAACACTTGTATCTACTATAGATTATGGCAGTTTTATGCAACCTCTGTGTTTCCTATGGATAGTGTAATATCTTTATTGTAATGTTCTTTGACTTTAAACATGTGGAAACAACTTTCTCTACGAAATTTTTCTACGTAATTGGTATCAGGGTCACTGTTCATTCTCAAACCATTACCTATATTAGAACATACAATGCTATTAACAAAACATGAAATACAATATTTTTCAAACATTTTGCTTGGACAGATTACTGCAGTGCACTGACCCGCCAGGGTAGCCGAGAGCGCTAATGTGTTGCTTCCTTGACTCGTGTAGGCGCGCCGTTTCTGGATCGAATCCGCCTGGAAGATTAACGTCAAGGGCCGGTGTACCGGCCAGCCTCGATGTGGTTTTTAAGCTGTTTTCCACATCTCGCTACGTGAATACTGGGCTGGTCCCCACGTTCCGCCTCAGTTACACGGTTCACAGACATCTGAACACATTCATACTATTCCATGGATTACACTAGCCGCAGCTATTTGGGGTGCACTAATTCCTACTCGGGAGGTAGGAGGGGTATCCGGCCACCCCTTAACATTAACATGACACATCCGATTAACCAGCACACTCTGTAAGTCGGCATTACTGCTTGGAAAGAGAGAGAGATTCCAGCAGTGCACTAAATATTTTGTGATGTACCTGCATTTGTAAAGTTTCACTGCACATAATACATTTGTTTCTACTTCAGATCGATATAACAAATATTACTTGACTGTATTATGGTTGCATTGGTACATTCGATATTCGATGGGAGTCTCTAATTATTTGGATACAATAATATGATAGGTGACTACAGTTGTTTATTGTGTGTCCTTACGCTCTCTCACAGATCATAGCGTTACAGCTCAAATGTTGTCATACTGTTACATAAATTACTGATATGTCGTAAGCTGACTGTTTTACTGAATCATGAATAATACTTGAAAGGCAAAAAAAAAAGAAAGTATTTAAATTCGGACTGTTCGTTCATTAATTTGTCATGCTCCGTTTATTTATTTTCCATTCTTCACGTATGTTTAACTTCATTCCTTTAGGTGCGACGTGTAAACTTTTCATAGTACCGTCAACACGGCTCACACTGTATGTCTTTTGCTTCACAAATGACGTCCAAGAGCACTGTTACTCATATCTAGTTGCAAAATTCCAACCAGTTTAACGTATATAACAATGATCACATGTTCCACATTGTAATCTATACCCACCAGATGCATAATACTTTTTTTCTTTTTTCCAGTTTCATGTCTTATTTTAAAACTTCATTGACCTACAGTTTGAAATGCTATTTTTACTGTTTAGGAAAAGGGTGCGCTAGCTTTTTGGTAATATGGTCGAAATATTTCAATGTAATAAACTATCTTTTTCTTTCCTCACGCAGGTTTTTTTCGCTTTCATATTTTTTGGTAATTTGTGTAACAAAGGATCTCTTAAAACCATTGGCTGCTGCTGCTTGACTGAGGATACACAACTCCCGTTCTATTTCCCTCTCATCTAATGGCAGCTTATGTAGGATAGCTACCATAGCAAAGAAATATGTCTGTTTATATTGTGGTGGGTAATTTGAGTCATTTCATTATTATTGCATTTCAGTAAGTTGGTTAATGATAAACTGAAAATTTCAATGACATGATACTGCTGGTTAAAAGTCATTTTCAACGCAACCAGGTCCTCCTTCCTTCCCTTTATTACAATAAAATTGTAATCTGTGCATTCTTTTTACGTAAGTCTTCTGCGTCAAAAGTGGGTAACTCTGAATCACTGCCGTCTCTATGTTATTGATAAATATGTCCGCTAATAGCCCAGAGAGGCAATTGCGCATTGCCAAGTCATGGTTTTGTTGGTAGCCTTTCTCACCAAACTCAAGAAATTAAAATTCAGGCTGAATTCCAATAGACCAAAAAGTTATATTAGCTCGCTCTTTCCCAAGGTGCTACTGCAACTCTGATGGAAACATTAATTAATAAATTACAAATAATTTTTTCTTATTCTGTAACTTCATATAACCAGAATTAAACTGCAAATGTTCTTTTTAAAAATTATGTACTTTCATGATGTGAGTGTATTAAAGTATTATGTGCTTAAATGTTTCATGCTTCGGGACAGCAGGATTGTATGACATTTAAAAGCTGGAGGGAAGTATCTCTAAAATGAAAAGGCTTAGGCGGGAGTATAAAAGGTGGTTTGGCGCGAAATAGCGCGAGAAGTCTTTGTTTCAGATACAATCGGTAGCCAAAATGCAACAAACTACCATTTCAGCAAGAGTGGAATAATTATACCTCGGATGTGGATTACTATTTGTGATAATATGGTCCGGCCGGGGTGGCCGATCGGTTCTCGGCACTACAGTCTGGAACCGTGCGATCGCTACGGTCGTAGGTTCGAATCCTGCCTCGGGCATGGGTGTGTGTGATGTCCTTAGCTTAGTTAGGTTTAAGTAGTTCTAAGTTCTAGGGGACTGATGACCTCAGAAGTTAAGTCCCATAGTGCTCAGAGCCATTTTTTTGTGATAATATGTAGCAGTTATTGATTTGCTCAGAAACGGGAAATTCCGAAGCCAAGAAGATATTTTACAGAGCATATTACATCAAGAGCTATGATTGCGTAATACGGCTTTGTTCTGGTGCCACAGAAGAGCGCCACTCAACCACCACCACCACCACCACCACCACCACCACCACCAACATCTTCAGTCAGAGTTTCCGTTGCTGAAATATTCTGATTGATTTCGATTGCAATAAACTGCGGAATCAATATTGATCAAAACTTTTATTAACTTTCGTGGAGTAATAATTTTCTTAATTGGTTTGTTAGTCTTATGTGTAAAATGCTCGACGGGGTCACCAAAGTGTCCAAGTTATAGTACAAAAAAAGAATTCGTGTTTAAAACGGCTTAAATGAAATGAATAATTTCAATTATTGTTAAAACCATTGCACAATACTTAAAATTTGTGTAACAGAACAGCGGTTACGAAAGCCAAGGATAGGCCACAGTAGTTCAAAGGTCTACACATTCCTTATTTACATTACAGGTTTGTAATGGTGTTTTTCTTTGGGTGTTTATGTTTATGTGTGTATTAAAACTGTGTCGTGTTATTAGCGTTCGCCTAAATCCCAGCTAGTAAATAGAACATTTTCTGGGTTCCACTGTGTCTAGTCTGTGGTTAAAGAAGTCTACAGTGAAAGTGTATATAAAGTTCAGTAATTAAAGGAAAGCGTTTCTGAGGAATAGAAATTTGTTAACATCGAGTATAGATTTAAGTGTCAGGAAGTCGTTTCTGAAAGTATTTGTATGGAGTGTAGCCATGTATGGAAGTGAAACATGGACGATAAACAGTTTAAACAAAAAGAGAATAGAAGCTTTCGAAATGTGGTGCTACAGAAGAATGATGAAGATTACGTGGGTAGATCACGTAACTAATGAGGATATATTGAATAGGATTGGGGAGAAGTTTGTGGCACAACTTGACTAGAAGAAGTGATCGGTTGGTAGGACATGTCCTGAGGCATCAAGGGATCACAAATTTAGCATTGGAGGGCAGTGTGGAGGGTAAAAATCGTAGAGGGAGACCAAGAGATGAATACACTAAGGTCCGCAGCTCGTGGTCGTGCGGTAGCGTTCTCGCTTCCCGCGCCCGGTTCGATTCCCGGCGGGGTCAGGGATTTTCTCTGCCTCGTGATGACTAGGTGTTGTGTGATGTCCTTAGGTTAGTTAGGTTTAAGTAGTTCTAAGTTCTAGGGGACTGATGACCATAGATGTTAAGTCCCATAGTGCTCAGAGCCATTTGAACCAATACACTAAGCAGATTCAGAAGGATGTAGGTTGCAGCAAGTACTGGGAGAAGAAGAAGCTTGCATAGGATAGAGTAGCTTGGAGAACTGCATCAAACCAGTCTCAGGACTGAAGACCACAACAACAACAATTAATTATTTTAGAAACATTTGTGCTGTTGAAGATGTAACTGGCGTTTATTGTGTAAAACTGTAAGACAGATTCGGGGTTTCCACAGATCACTTGTATTCTGTATGTGAGGTAACGGGCGAGTTGTGGCGTCCTGGGAATATTCTATGTTCGGAAGTGGGGCGGCCGCGCAGGGCGCTCGCCAAAGCCGCGGCCCGGCAGCAGACACGTGGTCCCGGACGTTAGCTTAGCAACCGCGTGATGCCGCACAATGACCGGTCAAGCGGCGTGGCTGGGAATTCCACCGTGCCGCTGTTTTGATGAAGGAGACACGCCGGGAGTGCCAAAGATGGCGGACTTTGTGAAAACTTAATGCCAGACATTTCACAGTTCGTTTAGAAATTAATAGTAGTCAGATGAATCATGATACCTCAAAAAGAAACATGTACGTTACTATTATTTGAACGACGATTCTGATGGTGTGATCAGATTTTCAAGATCTTTATTAGTTTTAAGTGTAGTATCTGACTGTAAATTATACAAGTAACACGCAGCAACGAATTTCCAACATCTAAACGGTTCATCCGATTTCTTCGATCTATGTGTCTTTAGAAAGCTGTTAGTGTAAACCTAAACTGGTACTAATTACAAGCATGTAACTTGAACAGTACATGAGTAATTGGAGGTCAAAGTGGCCGATTACTATCGATGGCGTCAGGCCTTAAGTACTCCATAGTTACACGAAAAAACGGTAGCAGCATGCTTATAAATATATTTATTCATCTATGTCTTTGTTTATATCCGATATATACTATTCATGAAGAAATTGTTTAAACATTTACTGTGTTTTAGAGAGCACAGAGACATTGGGCTACTGGCCTACCTTTTGTTCTATTCCTTTGATACATGTTTATTTAATTTGTTTATGTATCTAATAATGTGTGTTTGAGCGTGTTTATGGTCCAGCCATAGGAATATTTATTTAATTTCAAGTTATTTAAATGTAAAGACAGTATTGAGAAAATGTTTCATTATGTTTGTGAGCGTGCATTGGGTTGAAGACAAGGGGGGAGCGCTCTAGCCAATCACAGCGATCGTTGCAAAAAGGACACGTGGAGAGACTGTATGGAAGTAAGGAGGTGTACCGTCTCCGGGAAGGACACGGGGCAGTTCTGGAGGAGTCGCACGGGACACGGAAAGTGCTGGATGCACGGTCGCGAGAGAGACTTGGAGTGTGGAGCGATTTGCGCGCGGTCGCTAGAGATAGAAATACTTTGGAGTGCGGACTTGTAAACTTGTGAGATTTCCGAGGCTTCTACAGTGAAGACGTAGTGTGCGTTTAGAAGTGAATATCTCGCGAGCTGTGTTGGTGTTCATAACTAATTACGTGCTGTAGGAATCTATTGTTTCCCTTTCTTCTTCTTCTTCGTTTCACCCAACTTTGGGGTACGTTGAATCAATCACTTCTGTGTGTTCTGTGCCTTTCTTTTCGCCCAGTACTGCTTCATTCTTTCTGATCTTGCTTTTCTTTCCTCATCAGAGATGACAATCGTTCTTTTCTTTCTATTTTGGAGCTGGAATCCCTCTTTTCTGTCTTTGCTTATCATTTTTGCGGTCCTGTCTGTGAGCATTTTTTCTGTGATGTGTAGTTCTCTTAAGTCTTTCTCTGTTTGGATAAACCAATTTGGTTTGGATTTTTTATTCCTGCAGTAGTCAAACATTCTTTTTGTAAGTCTATTTGGGTTCATTCTGAGAATGTGCCCATAAAACTCAATTCTTCTTTTCCTCATTGTATCCGAAACTTTTTCTGTGGTTTTGTAGAGTGTTTCATTTTTGGTATGAATTAGTTTGTCGTTATGAAATTTGGGGCCTAAAATTTTTCTCAATATTTTTCTTTCTTTGATCTCTAGCCTTTCAATTGGGCCATGGTTAGTGATAGATAATGTCTCAGCTGCATATAGTGCTTCTGGTTTAATGACAGTGTTGTAATGTTTTATTTTTGAATTCCATGAGAGGGACTTTTTATTATAAGTATTTTTAGTAAGCTGAAAGGCTAGTTCAACTTTGTTTCTTCTTAATTCTATTGCTTTTTTCTCAAGGGCGTTCCAGCTAATCCATTCACCAAGATATTTGAATTCTTTAACAATTTCGATCTTTTGGTCTCTTACTTTAAGATATTTCATTGGCTTTTTTATATTTGTGATTATTTTGGTTTTTTCAAAAGAAATTTTAAGGCCTATTTTCTCTGCTTGTTTCTGTAATTCGAGGATCTGTTCTTTGGCTTCTTCCCATGTTTCAGCTAGTAGGGCCATATCATCTGCAAATGCTAGGCAATTAACCTTGATGCCTTTGTTTCCCTTTATTCAACTTATATTTTATTTAAATGCTGGACCATCGACACCAATAAGTGTTTTAAAGAAATATACCGCATTCTCAAGAGTACTTCTACTATCGTACTTAACATTTAAAGTCGTTAAGATAGTACCTGCATATTTTATTCAATCGCAATCTTTCATTTATAAATTTATATGTTACACCCATAATTCGCAATTGCCGAGTGATAGAAACCTTCGACCATTCGATTCATGTGTGTATGCATATTGTATACTGTAGGCTCAGCAGTATTTGGCCTGTCATGCGGCAACTACGTGTGCCAGCCCCTAGACAACGAAACCAGCCAAAACTTTTAACATTGCAACGTTTAGTCGGAGGGTGCGTAATCGTTTTGAAAGCCCGCGTGTGTAATGCAAATGTTCATATACTTTGGTGGTTATAACTAAAGTGGAGCTACTCACAAGGATCCAGTGTGGGCTGTAATTATTGTATGGCAGCGAAACTTGGTAGATACGTTAATGTGATAATGCGGACCCGATTTACACTGGAAAAAAGTGGTTCCAGTTGTGGCCACTAGGTGAAAATGTGTGTCCAAGAAAGATGTGTAGAAATATTTCCATATTTAATGGATTAGGAACGGGACGTATGCAGAAAAAGTCAAACAAGCGAGAAAGGCATAATGTTGATATTATTATTGACCGCCACTTACACAATTTGTTTAATATGAGTACCGATGGCGTCGACGAGATGCTGCATCCGTAGAACGTGATCAACAGTTGCTCGAAACAGTTCCAGTGGAATCTGACGAACTTGACTCTGTGTACTAGCCTTCAGATCAGGCAGAGATCGAACATGTCCTCGGGAAACGCGTTATTTTAGATACCTCCAAATCCAAAAGTCACATCGATTCAGATCAGTTGATATTGCAGGCCATCCAACTGGAAAGCCTCTGGAGACAAAACGTTCGTAGAAGTTGCACTGAGCGTATCTGTTACTGGGCGAGCGACATGCTTTGTTGCCCCGTCTTGCATGAAAACAGTGGTTTCCATACATTTTCGCTGTCCCAAAGCGGCCGAGCGGTTCTAGGCGCTACAGTTTGACACAGTAAGGACTTAGGTTAGTTAGGTTTAAGTAGTTCTAAGTTCTAGGGGACTGATGACCTCAGATGTTAAGTCCCACAGTGCTCAGAGCCATTTGAACCATTTTGAACCAAATTTCGCTACCATACGGTAAACACAGCCCACACTGGACCTCCGCAGTAGCAGAACTTTAATTATAACCATTCGATATTTACAGTATTTATTAATAATGAGTTTTACCGGCATTCGTTGAATATCCTCTTTGTCTTTCTAAGCAGCTACACATTTGCAAGCAGAAAATAAATGAAAGACCATTATATAGGTCGCACATTTACAGTCAGAATAAGAAATGACGATTTTCAAATCGACAACACATGGATCGTGCCATATATAAAAAAATGTTCAAATGTGTGTGAAATGTTATGGGACTTAACTACTAAGGTCATCAGTCCCTGAGTTTACACGCTACTTAACCTAAATTATCGTAAGGACAAACACACACATCCATGCCCGAGGGAGGACTCTGTCAACTTTAGGTTACCATATCTCCGGCTGTAATTAACATTTTACAATGCAACAAACGGCACTGATTACGTAGTTGTTTATAAGTTCAGATGTGCTAACAAAACTAACGTGGTTCCATTAAAAAAAGTAGGTTTGTGTTAAAAAACATACTTCCGTGCATTTTTTTATGGTTTGTATTAACCAATTGCACTAGCCCCTCTCCTCGCGTTCGGTCTGTGGAATCGGTTCGTCAGTATTTGATGTGGTTTACGAAATATATCCAGCGGTAACGTTAGGTGACTCACCCTGTATATTCAAAGCGTGTATCAACGTGGAACATTTAGATTCTGCTAATGAAGAAAGTAAATAAGAAAAACACTCACCTTTCAGGAAAAACTACCTCCAACCTGAACACACACAGTTGCTATGCAGAAGCCGTCAATACCATAACCACATGTCACCATCGGCGCTGCCGCTGATACAACTCCGTGCACTTACTCTATGTCCGTCCCTTTAACCGTTACTTTAAACTGCCTAAATTGATCTAAAGTGATAGTGAAACAGTGTCATTAGCGGAGCTGTTACTCCAAATACTTGTATCGCAATCGTTTTTTCCCGCCTGTTGCCGGAGAAACGGATGCGAATT
Source organism: Schistocerca serialis cubense (assembly GCF_023864345.2). Classification (NCBI taxonomy): domain Eukaryota; kingdom Metazoa; phylum Arthropoda; class Insecta; order Orthoptera; family Acrididae; genus Schistocerca; species Schistocerca serialis. Next base: position 10,838,404 of record NC_064646.1, read on the forward strand.
GCAACAAACAATTTTCTCAGATCTTCTTTTGTTTCCAAAACGACAGCTATTTGAATAACGTTAGCGGTGAGGAGCAGAATGGCTGTGTGCCCTGGTATGCGTTGCAATGCCTTCTTTTTCTGACAAAGTAGACACATACGAAGCAGAAACATTCACACGTACGTATGACGAATCATGTGCATATCAAATTTGGTAATTTCCAAGAATGATTGCCTATCGAAGTCGCTGGGTCCAAACGACATATCGAACGTGGGATCGTAAATTGATCAGGCGACTCCGGTGCCGGGCTTTGTGATCAATTATTTGTGATCGTTATTTTATCCTGTTTCCAGTTGTTCCCGTAGTTGCTGTAAATTACGTACCTCCGCTAATTATTTGTGAGTCGCTAAGGAAACCCAGACGATTTATGTCGTTAGTGAGTGGGATGTCTGGTGTTCTTGATGTTTCTTCGACGGATTATCTCCCATGGAAAAATGTAATTCCATGTTTACCCCGCGTAGATAATTGTTTGACTTTTTGTCGCAAATATGGAGTATTACCAGATCAGGGAAGATGGTACTGTGTAGATTGTGGTGGTGTGAAGTGTGTAAAACTCCGTAAGAACAGTTTCGATGCTGAAATATCGTTACAATTTCATTGCGGACAGTGCGGAAAACGAACGACTCTTCCAAACTATCCATCCAGACCACCGTAATGGATTTTAACATAACAACACTAACGACGAGTCAGGTAAGTCGGAAAGTATTTTTGTAACGGTCTTCTTTTGTTATTGCTGTAGTGATCACCGTAAACATACTCATAACGCCCGCCACCAGAGTCGCATGATCGATTTACGATCGTACGTTCGGTATGTATCGTTTGGACCCAGCGACTTCGATAGGCAATCATTCTTGGAAATTACCTCAAATTTGGTTGGAACTGCTTTAGGAGTACCTAAATTATTCTTTAGTGTCACTTCTTCTCTTCAAAGAAGAACCGGCCGAGAACGAAGGTGCTTGCGAATCCACACCTCACGGTCACATGCAGCGAGTGCAATGTCTCTGCGTGCACAACACGCGGTTTAACTGTACCACAGATTCGGCAGACCTGTGTAGTGTAAAATGAGCCTCGTCGCTCTATGGAATGTTGCCCCACCGCGTGTCATCGACTTCGATGAGTGTCAGAAACCGAGGAGCAAATTCAGAAAGTTGCTGAGGATCACGAAGTTCCAGTTGCTGCACCGTCTGGATCTTGTACAAGCATTAGTGTAACATAGGAGACGGCAAAACTTTCCGTACTGTTGACACTGGAATGGACAATTCTCGTGACACTGTGTGAGTGCCAGCGCTACTCGGGTCACACGTGCTGCATGGCCAGATAAAGCAACAGCAACCTCGTCGCTAGCGGGGACAGGAGGCATTCCTCTTCCAGGTGCCACACCATGCTCACACGTGTTTTCGAATTTCATTATCATCCCCATTAAACTACACTCCTGGAAATTGAAATAAAAACACCGTGAATTCATTGTCCCAGGAAGGGGAAACTTTATTGACACATTCCTGGGGTCAGATACATCACATGATCACACTGACAGAACCACAGGCACATAGACACAGGCAACAGAGCATGCACAATGTCGGCACTAGTACAGTGTATATCCACCTTTCGCAGCAATGCAGGCTGCTATTCTCCCATGGAGACGATCGTAGAGATGCTGGATGTAGTCCTGTGGAACGGCTTGCCATGCCATTTCCACCTGGCGCCTCAGTTGGACCAGCGTTCGTGCTGGACGTGCAGACCGCGTGAGACGACGCTTCATCCAGTCCCAAACATGCTCAATGGGGGACAGATCTGGAGATCTTGCTGGCCAGGGTAGTTGACTTACACCTTCTAGAGCACGTTGGGTGGCACGGGATACATGCGGACGTGCATTGTCCTGTTGGAACAGCAAGTTCCCTTGCCGGTCTAGGAATGGTAGAACGATGGGTTCGATGACGGTTTGGATGTACCGTGCACTATTCAGTGTCCCCTCGACGATCACCAGTGGTGTACGGCCAGTGTAGGAGATCGCTCCCCGCACCATGATGCCGGGTGTCGGCCCTGTGTGCCTCGGTCGTATGCAGTCCTGATTGTGGCGCTCACCTGCACGGCGCCAAACACGCATACGACCATCATTGGCACCAAGGCAGAAGCGACTCTCATCGCTGAAGACGACACGTCTCCATTCGTCCCTCCATTCACGCCTGTCGCGACACCACTGGAGGCGGGCTGCACGATGTTGGGGCGTGAGCGGAAGACGGCCTAACGGTGTGCGGGACCGTAGCCCAGCTTCATGGAGACGGTTGCGAATGGTCCTCGCCGATACCCCAGGAGCAACAGTGTCCCTAATTTGCTGGGAAGTGGCGGTGCGGTCCCCTACGGCACTGCGTAGGATCCTACGGTCTTGGCGTGCATCCGTGCGTCGCTGCGGTCCGGTCCCAGGTCGACGGGCACGTGCACCTTCCGCCGACCACTGGCGACAACATCGATGTACTGTGGAGACCTCACGCCCCACATGTTGAGCAATTCGGCGGTATGTCCACCCGGCCTCCCGCATGCCCACTATACGCCCTCGGTCAAAGTCCGTCAACTGCACATACGGTTCACGTCCACGCTGTCGCGGCATGCTACCAGTGTTAAAGACTGCGATGGAGCTCCGTATGCCACGGCAAACTGGCTGACACTGACGGCGGCGGTGCACAAATGCTGCGCAGCTAGCGCCATTCGACGGCCAACACCGCGGTTCCTGGTGTGTCCGCTGTGCCGTGCGTGTGATCATTGCTTGTACAGCCCTCTCGCAGTGTCCGGAGCAAGTATGGTGGGTCTGACACACCGGTGTCAATGTGTTCTTTTTTCCATTTCCAGGAGTGTATTTTTTGACATCGGATCTCTCCCCAGCCTTTTCTGTGGTGATAGCCTGTCAATTCAGCACTGTAATTCGTGATTTTCACATAAAACAGTTTGACTAACAATGCACTATCTCTCTTCTCGATAGCCATTCCGTTCACTCACGTTATGGCGTGTCAAATTAGACGTGAATGGAATGTAGTCGTACAAACAGTGTACAGCGCCAGAGTTGCATCTGGTGAGCAAAATTGGAACTATTTTTTTCCAGCATAAACCGGTTCCGCATTATCGCATTAGGATATCTGACAAGTTACGTCCCCATACAATAATTACACCCCACAGTCGACCTCGGTGAGTAGCTACACTTTAATCATAACCACCCGGCATGAAAACAAGTTTTAATTAAAATAACAGCTAGATAACTGTGGTGTCACCGCCGGACACCACACTTGCTTGGTGGTAGCCTTTAAATCGACCGCGGTCCGTTAGTATACGTCGGACCCGCGTGTCGCCACTATCAGTGATTGCAGACCGAGAGCCGCCACACGGCAGGTATAGTCTAGAGAGACTCCCTAGCACTCGCCTCAGTTGTGCAGCTGACTTTGCTAGCGATGGTTCACTGTTTACATACGCTCTTGTTTACAGAGACGACAGTTTAGCATAGCCTTCAGCTACGTCATTTGCTACGACCTAGCAAGGCGCCATATTCAGTTACTATAATTACTATCTGCAAGAATGTATTCTGAACAGATAATATTGTGAATCGTATACCGTCAAGAGCGAGGTCCATCATTAATCGATTAATGTTAAGTATCAAACTAATTACGTCCGCTTTCTGAATTTTCATTCCTTGTCATGTTCCAGACCTCACGTCAGTATAGTTCTTCCCTCCTCACGCTAGCCTGCTTGAGCTAAAACGCGTGCATTTCGGCCTCCACACGTAACACTGTGTTGGCTCTTCTGCCAACATAAAAATAACTATTTCAAAATTACAATCTTTGAACAGTGAAGTTTTAGAAACATCTGTTTCCAAATTCGTGGAACCACGCACTTGACGAAAGGTCTGTTCCTAAGGACTGGAAAGTAGCACAGGTTGTAAGTAGGCTGTTTATGTTTTCTTTATGTAAGTAGGCTGTTTAGGTTCTTATATTGGTAACGCCGCCGCCACGTAGCGCTCTCTGTCTGAAAATGAAATCACTGGCTGTGCTGTGTGCAGTCTGTGGCTAGTTTGCATTGTTGTCTGCCATTGTAGAGGGGCAGCTGGATGTTAACAGCGCGTAGCGTTGCGCAGTTGGAGGTGAGCCGCCAGCAGTGGTGGATGTGGGAAGAGAGATGGCGGAGGTTTGTAATTTGTCATGAACTGATATATATATTATGACTTGTGATGATATTAAGGTAAATACATTGTTTGTTCTCTATTAATATCTTTCATTTGCTAACTATCCCTATCAGTAGTTAGTGCCTTCAGTAGTTTGAATCTTTTATTTAGCTGGCAGTAGTGGCGCTCGCTGTATTGCAGTAGCTTGAGTAGCGAAGATTTTTGTGAGGTAAGTGATTTGTGAAAGGTATAGGTTAATGTTAGTCAGGGCCATTCTTTTGCAGGGATCTTTGATAGTCAGATTGCGTCGCGCTAAAAATATTTTATGTCAGTTTAAGCACAGTCATGTATAAATTGTTCAAAGGGGAAGTTTCAAGGTCGCACCAATATTCAAGAAAGGAAATACGAGTAACCCAGTGAATTACAGAACCATATCACTGACCTCAATTTGCTGTAGGATTTTGGAGTATATACTACACTCAAACATTATGAATCACCTTGAAGAGAACGACTTATTGATACATAACCAACACGGATTCAGAAAGTACCGTTCCCATGAAGTAATGAGTGCTGTCGACAAGAGTTCTCAGATCGATTCCACATTCCTAGACTTCAAGAAGGCTTTTGATACCGTTCCTCACAAGCGGCTATTAGTCAAATTGCGTGCATATGGAGTATCGTCTCAGTTGTGTGAGTGGATTCGCGATTTCATCTCAGAGAGGTCACAGTTCGTAGTGATAGACGGTGGTAAATCATCGAGTAGAAGAGAAGTGATATCTGGCGTTCCGCTAGGTAGTGTCATAGGCCCTCTGCTGTTCCTGGTTTATATAAATGATCTAGATGATAATCTGAGCAGCCGCCTTAGATTGTTTGCAGATGACGCTGTAATTTACCTTCTACTAAAATCATCAGACGATCAATTCCAATTACAAAGTGATCTAGAGATAATTTCTGTATGGTACGAAAAGTAGAAATTGCTACTAAACAAAGAAAAGTGCGAGGTCATCCAGATGGGTACTAAAAGAAATCCGATAAATTTTAGGTATACGATAAATCGCACAAATCTAAGGACTGTCAATTCGACTAAATACCTAGGAATTACAATTACGAGCAACTTAAATTTGAAAGACCCCATAGATAATATTATGGGGAAGGCGAAACAAAGACTGCGCTTTGTTGGCAAAACACTTAGAAGATGCGACAAACCCACTAAAGAGACAGCCTACATTACACTTGTCCGTCCTCTGGTGGAATATTGCTGTGCGGTGTGGGATCGTTATCAGGTGGGATTGACAGAGGACATCGAAAAAGTGCAAAGAAGGGCAGCTCGTTTCGTGTTATCGCGCAATTGGGGCGAGAGTGTCACTGATGTGATACGCGAGTTGGGGTGGCTGTCACTGAAACAAAGGCGGTTTTCTTTGCGACGGGATCTACACTCCTGGAAATGGAAAAAAGAACACATTGACACCGGTGTGTCAGACCCACCATACTTGCTCCGGACACTGCGAGAGGGCTGTACAAGCACGGCACAGCGGACACACCAGGAACCGCGGTGTTGGCCGTCGAATGGCGCTAGCTGCGCAGCATTTGTGCACCGCCGCCGTCAGTGTCAGCCAGTTTTCCGTGGCATACGGAGCTCCATCGCAGTCTTTAACACTGGTAGCATGCCGCGACAGCGTGGACGTGAACCGTATGTGCAGTTGACGGACTTTGACCGAGGGCGTATAGTGGGCATGCGGGAGGCCGGGTGGACATACCGCCGAATTGCTCAACACGTGGGGCGTGAGGTCTCCACAGTACATCGATGTTGTCGCCAGTGGTCGGCGGAAGGTGCACGTGCCCGTCGACCTGGGACCGGACCGCAGCGACGCACGGATGCACGCCAAGACCGTAGGATCCTACGCAGTGCCGTAGGGGACCGCACCGCCACTTCCCAGCAAATTAGGGATACTGTTGCTCCTGGGGTATCGGCGAGGACCATTCGCAACCGTCTCCATGAAGCTGGGCTACGGTCCCGCACACCGTTAGGCCGTCTTCCGCTCACGCCCCAACATCGTGCAGTCCGCCTCCAGTGGTGTCGCGACAGGCGTGAATGGAGGGACGAATGGAGACGTGTCGTCTTCGGCGATGAGAGTCGCTTCTGCCTTGGTGCCAATGATGGTCGTATGCGTGTTTGGCGCCGTGCAGGTGAGCGCCACAATCAGAACTGCATACGACCGAGGCACACAGGGCCAACACCCGGCATCATGGTGTGGGGAGCGATCTCCTACACTGGCCGTACACCACTGGTGATCGTCGAGGGGACACTGAATAGTGCACGGTACATCCAAACCGTCATCGAACCCATCGTTCTACCATTCCTAGACCGGCAAGGGAACTTGCTGTTCCAACAGGACAATGCACGTCCGCATGTATCCCGTGCCACCCAACGTGCTCTAGAAGGTGTAAGTCAACTACCCTGGCCAGCAAGATCTCCGGATCTGTCCCCCATTGAGCATGTTTGGGACTGGATGAAGCGTCGTCTCACGCGGTCTGCACGTCCAGCACGAACGCTGGTCCAACTGAGGCGCCAGGTGGAAATGGCATGGCAAGCCGTTCCACAGGACTACATCCAGCATCTCTACGATCGTCTCCATGGGAGAATAGCAGCCTGCATTGCTGCGAAAGGTGGATATACACTGTACTAGTGCCGACATTGTGCATGCTCTGTTGCCTGTGTCTATGTGCCTGTGGTTCTGTCAGTGTGATCATGTGATGTATCTGACCCCAGGAATGTGTCAATAAAGTTTCCCCTTCCTGGGACAATGAATTCACGGTGTTCTTATTTCAATTTCCAGGAGTGTATGAAGATAGTAAATTTTCTCGAAAGATCAGACACCATTGATGACCGTGCAGCTTCTCTTGAATAAATGATAATTAATTGAAACCCTCAGCTGCCGACAGGTGTTGTTGATGTACCTCGAACAGTTACTATCTTCATATATATAGTTAAAGGCTACCCAGCTATTGACCTTCGTCTGTGCGTATGCGCACAGGTTGCTCGAACTCTTACGGAAAACGTCACCTTAGTGTGGGCGAGTAAGGAGTGGATGGGCAAATATCTATTAGGTACATTACGTATGTAGATTGTGGACAGTTAAGAATGGGGGTTTCACGGGAAGCGAGCGAGGGATAAGTCCCTGCAGTCGCGCTGTTCATCTGTGTCTTCGGTGGCTCAGATGGATAGACCGTCCGCCATCTAAGCACGAGATCCCGGGTTCGAGTCCCGGTCGAGACACACATTTTTCAGCTGTCCCCATCAAGGTATATCAATAACAACTGTCTGCAGCTGAGGGTTTCAATGAATTATCATTTATAACCTATAGTGTTATGCTTGGCTTTTCCCGTGACAGGATTAATAGTAGAAAATGATATAAGCAATCGCAAGTCCCAGCAAGCGACGTTTTTCGTCATGTTCAGTACGACCCGTGACTGATTCCCACTTTTTCCACAGTCGTCTTCATTGTGATTCGTGGATCTTCGATTACTAGGGCCTCCGCTTCTGTTGTGACTCCAGACTCTTCACAGAGGAAACGTGTGTTGCCTCGCCCTTTGTGACTCAGTGTCGTTTGGCCACACTGGAACATCATGTGTCATGTTTGTTGCGGTACACTTTCACAAACTCAGCATGTATTGTTGCAGCATTGTTCCTTTTCAAATGCAACTAACGAAGTAACACACTTTATTAATGGACTGCGCAATTTTGTTTTGGTTCATTGGTTGCGTGAATTTATTTTTTTGGTGGTGATGATTACAAATTTATGATTACCTGTCGTATTTAAAAAGTGCACTATACCCAGGCGTCGAGTTCAAAGTTTCTAACTGTCTCGGTGTGATTAGATCTGTCCATAATTGTATTAATTAGTGAGCATTTTCAAGTGGCATCAGTTTAGACAAAATTATTGTGGATATTGCTGCCGATTGGTCGCGAAATGGAAACCACAGTGAAAAAAAAGTTTTTTTTGCAACATTTAGCCACACCTAAAAGCTACATCTCGACATAGTTGCGCTCTGACGTTATTTGTCATAACGTTGTACCAAATTTCCGCCACCCTTTGTCACAGGAGGCAGCTGCCTGCGCCTTCTGCCAACTCCCTACACTGGTCTGCGGCTCTTTGTATGTGCCAAACTGCTGTCCCCATAGCCAGCGGTTCTTGTGAACAAAGAGATGAAAATCAGGGGAAGCCAAGTTCCTGCAGTACAGTGAATGATCAAACACTTCCCATCGAAAACGCTACAGGAACGTCTTTGTTGAGTTACAGTGTGCGTCCGAACATTGACACAGAGAACTTCGCTACTACGCAGGGCAGTCACGTTATGTGGGCTGCGTGAAATCGGGCGAAACCGCTCAGCATGAAGAAATCGAATGACAGCACGCATGTCAAACTTGGCGGAAGACTCTATTGTTCTAGGTGTCTTTACGTGCTCACTTTGCACTCAGAACTGACAAGTACGACGTGACACGATCGACAGGCATACTGGAGACACTGCGCAACACGTCAGATTCATCACATGTAATGGAACGTTCGATCGAACCTTGAAAAAAAGTAAACCTCGTATATGATGACACAGGTTGTACACTCAGAGGATTTTAATGAAAGTGAGAGTTTATCACTGATTTTTCTAGTTACGTCCTGTGTGAAATCCCAAACTTCTCCTACATCTCACTTGGAGCGGGGTTATGTGACAATGTTCTGGTGATCCGTCCGCCAAATGGGGCTCGCCTTTGTCCCTTTTCTTCATCATCAACGATGCTAACACGACGGAACATACCACACACTCCCACTCGTCCACTACTGTTGTTAGTTTCACTCTAGACACAGCAGTCAGTCTTCGCGAAGGAATGGTTACAACGGGCTCTAAAAAGGCCACCCTTTTGAATTAGACATCTGGACGAACCCATTACCACACGTAAGTAAACGATAATTTTTTGTTAACACTGAGTAATGTATGGTTCAAATGGTTCTGAGCACTATGCGACTTAACTTCTGAGGTCATCAGTCGCCTAGATCTTAGAACTAATTAAACCTAAGGACATCACACACATCCATGTCCGAGGCAGGATTCGAACCTGCGACCGTAGCGGTCACGCGGTTCCAGACTGAAGCGTCTAAACCGCACGGCCACACCGGCCGGCTAATGTGTGGTGGAGGACGTGTTTTATTAGTCTCTATGCCAGCGTTATCTACTATCGCATTTGATCCTGAAGCACAGGAAGAATGAATCATTTATAAATCTGTAATAATTACTTATTTCATCTTATCATAGACGCCATTACTTGGGCAGTTTGTATATGGCTGCATCATATTTAACCGAGGTGTCCCGGAAATGTTGCGAGAAACTTAGAGGAGTTGTAGAGGGTGTCTTGCAAAACAAATCGAGGACGGTAACCTGTGTCCAGAATAGTCATTCAACAACGCTACAGATCGTCAAAGTTACAGGTGCCGACACCTGCCACAAGGCTACCTCTTCGTCACTAAAAGTCGTTTTGTGCGTTAACGGATCGGAGGCGGAACGTGTCGCAATGTTGTTTGTTATTCAGTTTAGATTAGATTAGATTTACTTTCATTCAAATTGATACTTAGTGAGGAGGTCCTCCGGGATGTAGAACATCTCAGAAAAACAATAATACATTACAAATATTTACAACTCAAAGAAATAAGCTAATGTACCATTTCACAGGTTCCAAGTGGAATGATCGTCATTTTTTTAATGAACACCATATGAAAGAATCATTTTACAAACACTGATGCACTGAATTTAAAATAAAAAAGTTTTTTCTAATTTATAAGGTAATAAACATGTAATAGAACTACTATAATACTTATTTACAATGAACACATTACTGTACTGAAATTGTGCAGAAGTTATATTGTACTTACACACACACACACACACACACACACACACACAAATCAGTTGGTTCTATAGAGAAATTCATCAATGGGGTAGAAGGAGTTGGCCACCAATAAATCCTTTAGGCTTCTCTTAAACTGAATTTCATTGGTTGTTAAGCTTTTTATGGCTGCTGGAAAGTTATTGAAAATGTGTGTTCCTGAATAATGCACACCTTTTTGTACAAGAGTAAGTGACTGTAAATTCTTGTGAAGATTATTCTTATTTCTAGTATTGATTCCATGAATTGAGCTGTTGGTTTGAAAAAGTGATATATTTTTAATGACAAATTTGATTAAGGAATAAATATATTGGGAAGCAGTAGTTAGTATCCCTAGTTCCCTAAACAGGCTTCTGCAGGATGTTCTTGAGTTCACACCACATATAACGCTTACTGCACGTTTTTGGGCCCAGAAAACTTTAGCTTGGCTTGATGAATTACCCCAAAAAATAATCCCATATTATGGAATGAAAGTAAGTGTAGCATGCCAGCTTTTTCATTTTTATATCCCCTATGTCTGACACAATTCACATTGCAAATAGAGATTTGTTAAGACGCTTCAGCAGCTCTGTGGTGTGCTCCTTCCAGTTGAATTTATTATCAAGCTGTAATCCCAAGAATTTCACACTGTCCACTTCTTCTATCTGCTAGTCATCATAGGTATATACTCGTGGGACACCCCTTACAAGTTCTGAACTGCATGTAGTGTGTTTTTTCAAAGTTTAGTGACAAAAAATTGGCTAGGAACCAGTGATTAATGTCCACAAATATTTTATCAACCTATCTTTCTAAGACCACACTTGATTTGCTATTTATTGCAATGTTTGTATCATAGGCAAATAGAACGAACTTGGCATCTGGTAATTTTACTGATGAAAGGTTATTGATATACACAAGAAAAAGTAAGGGCCCTGAAATGGAACCTTGTGGGACCCCACATGTAATTAGTTCCCAGCTGGATGATGCCTGATAGCTTAATAAATGTCTCTTTCCTAATAAGACCCTTTGTTTCCTGGCAGAAATATAAGATTTGAACCATTTTGCAGCATTTCCTGTTACATCATAATATTCTAATTTACTTAAAAGGATATTGAGATTTATACAGTCAAATGCCTTTGACAGACCACAATATATACCAGTTGCCTGGCATTTTTTGTCTAATGAATTAAGCACATTTTCACTGTATGTGTAGATAGCCTTCTCAGTATCAGAACCCCTTAGAAATCCTAACTGCGACTTTGACAGTATGTTATTTGAGATGAGATGGTTATAAAACCGATTGTACATTACTTTTTCCGAAATTTTTGAGAATGCTGGCAAAAGTGAAATTGGACGGAAATTTGATGCTATTTCTTTATCTCCCGTCTTAAACAGTGGCTTAACTTGAGGCTCACCAGCTTTTAACTGAAGCAACAGGTCAAATCTATTTTCCACATTCACCACGAAGCTGTCAGGCAAAGTTCTAGGCCTGTTCCTCCTGTTGCCTGTTGCCACTTCCCACCTTTCTTTACTCTTCTCCCTCCTTAACCTGTCAAGATCTCCCCTGGCCTTGTCTAACTCAGCCTTAAGGGCGGCAGTTTTCCCCTCCTGTTCTAGTGTCTTCCTATCTCTACTTCATATCTTACAAAACCACTGATGAGTCTCATTTACTTCCCCAATTGATTGCTACGATCGCCAGTGGAGAAGACTGGGCTAGCCGCTGCGTAGAAAGGTCTCCTATGAATGCGATGCTCTGTGGCGGTTTCGGACACGGATTTCCATCAGCAGTTTATTTTCCCCTGGAACTCTCTGAAACCTCCTATGTTTTTCGATGTACAGGAGGAAAGTAAACTGTTGCTGGAAACCCGTGTCCGAAAACGTCATCCTCCAAGGCAACAGAAAATAGTTTTCTTAGGAGACAAGGCCTGTCTATGCAGCAGCCAGCTCTGTCTCATCAACTGGAGAGCGTGGCAATCAATCGCAATCATTGAATAACAAACAACACTCCGAGACGTTCCATCTACTGTGCGCCAGCGTATGAAGTCACCTTTGCTGCAGAAGGGGTGGATTAGTGGCAGGCGCTGACGTTTGTAACTTCGACCTCTGTAGCGGTTTCCGGACACGGATTGCTATCCACAATTAGTTCCAAAACACACCCTCTTCAACCCCTCGAAGTTTGTCGCAACATTTCTCAGACATCCTGTATAAAGTATTATTGTAGGAAATCAGCAATAAATTTCGAATGACTATGGATCACAGAGAGAGATTCATTTATTGTTCACAAATATACGCCTTTTCATACATAATTCGTAATAATGTATTTAACTGAGGCGTATCGGTCACAATGCGAAACATGTCGTAATCAGTTGATAATTATTTGTTTATGTGCCTAAGTGATCGGCCCATTGACCGCGATTTATCTTTCCCTTACGCAGAGTTATAGTTCGATACAGCAGTACTATGATTATGAGATTTTCACTCTGCAGCGGAGTGTGTGCTGATATGAAACTTCCTGGCAGATTGAAACTGTGTCCCGGACCGAGACTCGAACTCGGGACCTTTGCCTTTCGCGAGCAAGTGCTCTACCAACTGAGCTACCCAAGTACTGCTCACGCCCCGTCCTCACAGCTTTACTTATGCCAGTACCTCGTCTCCTACCTTCCAAACTTTACAGAAGCTCTCCTGCGAACCTTGCAGAACTTTGCAGGAGAGCTTCTGTAAAGTTTGGAAGGTAGGAGACGAGGTACTGGCAGAAGCAAAGCTGTGAGGAGGGGGCGTGAGTCGTGCTTGGGTAGCTCAGTTGGTAGAGCACTTGCCCGCGAAAGGCAAAGGTCCCGAGTTCGAGTCTCGGCCAGGCACACAGTTTTAATCTGCCAGGAAATTTCAGTACTGTGATTATGCTGGGTATTAGTAGTTGCTTTTAGCGGCACTACCCGTCATCTTGCTACAAACATGAATATATAACTTCTGCATATATCACATGCCGTAAAACCTCTGTCTTTTAATGCACTATTCTTCTTTCTGGCCTGTTTCACAACGGGAATAAAACAAAAGCTCTACACTACTTTCTGTGTCTAAATACAGTGCTTTAACTCAAGGCGAACGTTAGTATCTATACCGATCCTACTACAAAAGATCCGTCTGTCACACACGGTCTATTGCCTACCTGCCCCAGTTCAAGATTATACGAGAGTCCGTCAGAAAAATGTAGGCACGCTTTAAGGATCAAAAAGTATTACTTATGTGTTTATTTTACATTGAATAAGTGATCACACATGTTGTACAACCTTCAGTTTAGCACATGGTTACTTTAAATGTTCAAAATGTTCACCGTTGGCGGCTATACACATAACAGATCGACGAGCGGTCGCCACAACTACGTCAGTCAATGTTACAGTGGAGATCGCTGGGCATGTCGCTGTAATCTCCTGGCGAAGTTCTTCCAGCGTGCGTGGCTTACGTTGTTACACGTTTTCTTTCATAGTTCCCCCAAGTAAAAATCCATAGGTGTTACATCTGGCGACCGTGGAGGGAACTCAATGGGACCTCTTCGCCCAATGCAATGCCGCGGAAAACTGTCATCCAGGAAAAATCGTACGGCTTGGTGGTAGTGTGGTGGGGCCCCGTCCTGTTGGTAGAAGACCTCTTCATTACCTCCATAAAGCGCACATATACCTGACAAAACTGACGTGCGTAACATTTACAGGTACACTTCTCCAGTGACAGTAGTATCAAAGAAAAAGGGTCTTACTAAGCCCCTAGATGATAGTCCACAACACACATGAACCCCCGGTAGATTGACCGCTTCATCAACATAAGAATGCGGATTTTCCGGTGCCCAATACACTGTTATGTCGATTCAAGGTTCCATTAAGTTTAAATTTTGCCTCGTCACTCCACGCTACCTTCCTCACAAGTTGTTCGTCATCAGTTACCGTTTGCTGGCACCATTCGCAAAATTGCATTCGGCGATGAGGGTCGTCATAATTAATCGCGTGCAGTAATCGTGAAATGTAAACTTCCTACTTTGCAGCTTTCAGAATTCGTCGTACACTTGTACCGCTAACCCCCCCTTCACGTGCACATTGAGTATCAGACTTCTGTGGAGAATTAACAAACGTTTTCGACACGAAAGCCGACGAAGTAGGACTTGTAGCTGTACACTGTCTTCGTGATCTTCCTTTGTGAATATCACAAATCGTTCCATTCAATTCAAACCTGTCAATGATGCGTTCAGTTGTTAGGCCGGTTGGCGGTTCTATTTCCAACTCACGCCTCCACGGACGTTGCACTTCAATGGCATCATAAAACTTGAAAAAACCACTTCCTAATACATTTTCGTTGCTAGAATGTCAAGGGTGCTCTAGGCATCTTGTTTTCTCAATACCGAGATTAAAATACTGACATCTGTTGAGCCAAAGACCATACTACAACACAGTCGTAACTCAAATCCAGTTTCGTTTGCGAACTATCGGCGTCAGAGATTATGTGGGCTCGGTGAATCAAGGTCTTCAAAACGCCCATCGTTTGTGCCGGGTGGTGGCAACTAGCACCCTGTGTGAGTGAGCTTTCTATATACTGAACGACCAAGTGTGCCATCGCTGTTACGTCGCACCAAGAGGTCAAAAAATTGTAGGCAACCGTCCTTCTCAACTCCATAGTAAATTTTATGTTTTCGGATATGAAGTTCAGAAGTTGTAGGAACTCTCGCAGACGATCCAAACCAAGAGGCCAAACTATAATAGTACCATCAATATATCGTCAACATATCGCCAAAATACTGTTGATTTAAAGTGGCTGAGGCGACTGCTCGCTGCTCGAAATCTTCCATAAAAAGATTGGTCACCAGGGGAGACAAAGGACTCCCCATGGTGACACCGTATGATTGCTCATAAAGCTCGTTGTTAAATAAAAAATATATAGACGCGAGGGTGTGCTCAAACAGCGCTGTAATGTCAGCTCGAAACCTATTGCCAATGAGATGTAGTGAGTGCACAAGAGGAATATTTGTGAAACATGAATCCACATCAAAACTGACCAACAAGTCATTACTTTGCAGCTGCAATAACTTAAATCTGCTGATGAAATCATAGAATTCTTTATGTGATGTGACCATTTTCCTACCATTGGTTTGAGTAAAGACGCCAAGTACTTTGCTAAGTCGTAGGTGGCTGCTCCAATATTACTCACAATTGGACGTAATGGCACGTCATCCTTGTGGATCTTACGCAGTCCATACAGCCTAGGTGGAACTGATATATTCGGTTTCAGTTTCTTAATTACCTGCTTTGGTAAGGAATTGTTAGAAGTTCTGCTGTTTTCCGCACTACTCGGGTAGTAGGATCCTTATCGATTTGGCGATATGTTGAGTCGCTTAACAAAATATTGATCTTATTAATATAGTCCTCCCGTAGCATTAAAACAGTACTATTATCTTTGTCCGATTTAAGTACCACTATATCCGGGTCTGCTCGCAAGTTCCCGAGGGCTGCCCTCTCCATAGGCAAGACGTTGCTCTTCGGCAGAGTAGCTTAGCTCCTGTCAGTGCACGACAAGACACCCGGCGCACTTCCTCAGGTTCATCTGTAGCAAGACGGCGCACAGCTTCTTCGATAGAACAGAGAAAGTTCAGAAGTGGCGGTGAAACAGGTGTAGGAGCAAAATTCAGACCTCTTGTTAACACAGACGTAGTCGCGTCATCTATAGGTCAAGTTAATAACGGATCGTCGAGTAGGAACTTCCTTCAGCATCTGTGTCGAAAGTCGGTCGAACTTGGTCATTCGCGTCGTCGTAGCCTTGTCTTGGCTCCAGTTTGCTTTGACCCTTGTCATACCATCCACCCAACCCCCAAGACAACGTAGACAGTCTTACTGCCAATTCTAAATGAAGATAATACATGTCCTTCGATACGGAATCCAGTTCACGCCTTTCTCTCACTAATGCCATACTTGCTTTACGTTTGATGTTATTTGCAGCGGAGCTACTAATAAAATGCACAATTTTTGGAAACGTCGGAATAATACCCTTGTCTCTGCAACTTAATAAAAATCTCAGAGATCTCAGTAGCCTCGCTATTTTTTGTAACGTAACTTGTCGAATTTTCGAGTACACTGCATCACTTCCTCCCCGTGGAGGTGCTTGATGTGAGACTTAATACTTTCCCGGCGTACATATCGTTCCACAAAATTTCGGGAGAACTGCCGGATGTTTGTAACTTCCTGCGTACTGTGCAGGATCGCGTTGTAGAACATCAGCGGCATACTCGCCTCCTTCAGCCTTGTAAGTCTGCCATAGCCGAACACTTTATTTCCACTAACCATGTAGTGCATTACAGTGAGACAAAAATTGTGGCCCATACGTCTAACTTTTGGAGTTCTATTATTAATGAATCCGACTGTCTGACAATGAGTCTCTTATTAATCGAGACGGCGGTTTTCAATTGAATTCGGCATGGAATCCAGTCTTTGAAACACTTCGTGCCCTCCGTAGCCGGCATAGTTCTGTGATGGAACCGCGGGAAGGCAATCGAATTGACATGGATGCGGCGAGTTTTCACCACGGAGGGCGCACGGCGCAACAGAATCGAACGCGTTCAAGTAGTGCACGCGAAACGCCAAGTGAATCCACAACGCATGTGCCGGTAGGGCCTTAAATACCAGAGCTCAGTGCATTTTCACCGGTATCACCTGAAGATGACAGGAAGACTCCGTGCCGAAATATTGTGGCAGTTCTACCGACATTTTGTGGAACATTTGGAAAATGTTTTCACACTTGCATATGAGATAACACTAGATACGAACAGATGTACGGAAATTGGGGGGCTGGAGGGGGGGGGAGGGGGGAAGAAGTTGTGTAGCCGGGAAGGGGAGAATGGCATCAGTCCATCATTGTTGTTGTTGTGGTCTTCAGTCCTGAGACTGGTTTGATGCAGCTCTCCATGCTACTCTATCCTGTGCAAGCTTCTTCATCTCCCAGTACCTACTGCAGCCTACATCCTTCTGAATCTGCTTGGTGTATTCATCTCTTGGTCTCCCTCTACGATGTTTACCCTCCACACTGCCCTCCAATACTAAATTGGTCATCCCTTGATGCCTCAGAATATGTCCTACCAACCGATCCCTTCTTCTGGTCAAGCTGTGCCACAAACTCCTCTACTCCCCAATTCTATTCAATACCTCCTCATTAGTTATGTGATCTACCCATCTAATCTTCAGCATTCTTCTGTAGCACCACATTTCGAAAGCTTCTATTCTCTTCTTGTCCAAACTATTTATCGTGCATGTTTCACTTCCATGAAAGGCTACACTCCATACAAATACTTTCAGAAACGACTTCCTGACACTTAAATCTATACTCGATGTTGACAAATTTCTCTTCTTCAGAAACGCTTTCCTTCCCATTGCCAGACTACATTTTATATCCTCTCTACTTCAACCATCATCAGTTATTTTGCTCCCCAAATAGCAAAACTCCTTTACTACTTTAAGTGTCCCATTTCCTAATCTAATTCCCTCAGCATCACTCGACTTAATTCGACTACATTCCATTATCCTAGTTTTGCTTTTGTTGATGTTCATCTTACATCCTCCTTTCAAGACACTGTCCATTCCGTTCAACTGCTCTTGCAAGTCCTTTGCTGTCTCTGACAGAATTACAATGGCATCGGCGAACTCAAAATTTTTATTTCTTCTCCATGGATTTTAATTCCAACTTCGAATTTTTCTTTTGTTTCCTTTAATGCTTGCTCAATATACAGATTGAATAACATCGGGGATAGGCTACAACCCTGTCTCACTCCCTTCCCAACCACTGCTTCCCTTTCGTGCCCCTAGACTCTTATATCTGCCATTTGGTTTCTGTACAAATTGTAAATAGCCTTTCGCTTTTTTTATTTACCACTGCCACCTTCCGAAGTCAACATTATCAAAAATTTTCTCTAAGTCTACAAATGCTAGAAACGTAGGTTTGCCTTTGCTTTATCTATTTTCTAAGAAAAGTCGTTGGGTCAGTATTGCCTCACGTGTTCCAACATTTCTACGGAATCCAAACTGATCTTCCCCGAGGTCGGCTTCTACCAGTTTTTCCACTCGTCTGTAAATAATTCGTGTTAGTGTTTTGCAGCCATGGCTTATTAAACTGATAGTTCGGTAATTTTCAGATCTGTCAACACCTGCTTTCTTTGGGATTGGAATTATTATATTCTTCTTGAGGTCTGAGGGTATTTCGCCTGTCTCATATATCTTGCTCACCAGATGGTAGAGTTTTGTTGAGCCTGGCTCTCCCAAGGCTGTCAGTAGTTCTAATGGAATGTTGTCTACTCCAGGGGCCTTGTTTCGACTTAGGTCTTTCAGTGCTCTGTCAAACTCTTCACGCAGTGTCATATCTCCTATTTCATCTTAATCTACATTCTCTTCCATTCATCAACACTGCCAAATCCCAGAGTAAGATGCCGACCACGAGGAGAGACGGGACAATACCAGGAAGATGAAGAAGAAGACGTAATTCCAACTGAGCTGCTTCTTTCTCGTTGTGTGTGGACGTAAACCGGGAACCCTTCCTTTTATGGATAATACTGTTACGAACCTAGTTACCCGTGCAGGCGGTGGCTTAGAGAGAGACTGACAGGTTTAAGGCTGTGAGGACAGGATTAAAGCCAAGGCTGAACAACTCATGCGGTAAAAGGGCTACTCGGAAAGTAAGGAACGATTGGCGCGAAATGGGAACCACAGTGAGAATCCGATGAAGCTTTGTTCAAATGTCCAAATGTGTGTGAATTCCTATGGGACCAAACTGCCCACGTGTCAATTCCTAGACTTACACACTACTTAAACTAACTTATGCTAAGAACAACACACACCCATGCCCGAGGGAGGACTCGAACCTCCGGCGGGAGGGACCGCGCAGTCCGTGACATGACGCTTCAAACCGTGAGGCCACTCCGCGCGGTCGATAAAGCTTTGTACAGATGTGGTGGGCAGTGTGTCTAGTACGCCCGTAAATAATGTCACGTGACTCTTCTTAGTCATCAGAGCACAGTGAGCACTTAAATGATGCCTAGAAAATAATGTCTCCCGCCAAGTACGGGTGCCTGCCGAGAGATTTCGGCTGTTTTCATGTAACCCCACATAACGTAACTGCCATGCATTTCCTTCTTCATGACAGTTCTCGGCCGCAAACTGTAGGGGTCCTGAGGACTCCCCTGCAGAGTTTTCGATGGGAAGTGTTTGATTGCCCACGTACAGCCCAGACTTGGTTCCCACTGATTTTCATATCTGCTCAAATGAACCGCTGGCTATGAAGACAACATTTTGGCACAGGCAACGAGCTGCAGTGCAGCGAAAAAATTTCCGGAAAGCACAGGATGCTGCCTTCTATGACGAGAGTAATAGAAAGATGATACAAAGCTACGACAGATGTAATGTTTCCTTAAGGTGAGCTCAACAGACGTAAAGTATTTCAAGAAATGCACTTTGACCATCAGCTGTTTATTTGTCGCAGTAACCATCTACCGGTTTCGTTTATTAATTATCATCCAGGCTGCAGGGTACCCTACATCCTGGATGATGGTTAATAATCGTAACCGGCAGATGATTAATGGGATAAACGAACAGCTAATGGTTAAAAAGCGTTATATATATATATATATATATATATATATATATATATATATATATATATGTTATAAAGGCTGCGACAGATGTCTCAGTCGGAGCGACAACTATATAGAGAATTGGCGAGAAAGTGTAGCTAATGTTGTAAGTAGAACAGTTTTGATTTGCGTTGTGGTTTCCATTTTGCGACCGATTGTTCCTTACTTTTCGAATAGTCCTCGTATTATCATCTAAAGCCGAGGTCCCGGGTTCGAGGCCCGGTCCTGTGCTCAGTTTTAATCTACTAGTAAGCTCCAAAACGTCCGCTGCTCGTGGTCTCCCGGTAGCGTTCTCGCTTCCCGAGCACGGGGTCCCGGGTTCTATTCCCGGCGGGATCAGGAATTTTTACTGCCTCGAGATGACTGGGTGTTGTTGTGTCGTCTTCATCATCATCATTCATCCCCATCACGGTCGGAGGAAGGCAATGGCAAACCACCTCCACTAGGACCTTGCCTAGTAAAGCGGAGCGGGTCTCCCGCACCGTTCCCCTACGCTCTGTAAAGAAGCATGGGACTTCATTTTTTTTTCAAGTTCCAAAACAGCAAACACTCGCTACAGAGTGAAAGTTTCATCATGGAAAAGCACAGTTTAACATCCTGCTGCCGTGGATCTTAAATTGGAAAATTGTGGTAAGGTCTTATGGGACCAAACTGCTGAGGTCATCGGTCCCTAAGTCTACACACTACTTAAACTATCTTATGCTATGGACAACACACACGCACCCATGCTCGAGGGAGGACTCGAACCTCCGACGGGGAGAGCCGCAAGGACAGTGACGTGGATCTGAATAGCCATGGCATTCATCTCAATTTCACTAAGAAACTGAAGGAGAACATAGAAAATTTAATTCGTTCTAGCGAGACGCGAGTCGTTTCGCTGATACGACTCGAGAATACTAAAGGCCACGCCACATCACTGTCGTTTTATCGTGAATGTGGAAGTAAACAAGTAGCACCTAACAGGGAAAGCGAGGCCTGTTGGATCATGAAAAAAGAACTATCGACAAATGACGTACTTATTTTGCCCTTGATGAAATTTGCAGAGAGACATAGACAAGACTTGCTGTCTGTCGGGTTGGCGATGTCGTCTTTCTGTAGAACCCATTCAAGTGTCCGTAAATCAGATCCTGCAGCACGGAGAGGTTGGACGTTATTCAGGGCTGGCTCTTTTTGACGTTCTTGTTCAGAGAGCGCGCGCCATCCCAGCTTAGTCCTCATATAAAAATCAGCCTCAGAAATAGAGAGAAAGAAAGAAGTATGGTGAGGATACGAACCAGATTAAATGAGATGCGGTTTTCGCAAAATTTTTGATACTTTCAAGTACCCTATGTCAGCACTGTGAGATATCTTACGTAATTAAGCGCAGGGATGTGTAGAGTCTGATGGATTTGAGTATCAGTTTGTTCTAGGGACCACTGTGCGGCGTAGCGAAGGTCGCTGCCCACAGAGGCCATTAGACTGTTTGTGTCTGGTAGGACGGGAAGATAGCGCGCTTTCCTTGCCAGGGTGGGGCCGAATCACCCTATCCCTCGCACACACGCCTTGCACAAATTCTACGGTGGTGGATTACGCACGCCTGCTTGAGTCGATTACGGGCTATTGGTGACTTCAGTATGAAGTGTTGTCCTAATTAATACATACTAGCGACCTGAACATGCTACGCACGGGCAGCGTTAAGTATCTATGGCTAGACGACTTACATATCGCAGCGTAGTTTGTTTACGGACCACTGCGTACAGTTATGAACAAATTTCAGTTAACAACATGAAGTACGAGGGTCACTCCAAAAGAAATGCACAGTATTTTTGGAAAAATGCAGTTTTCATTCTGCATGTGTGAAAGTTTTACAGTGTGTAGATACATCCTTACCGCTTGTTTTCAAACTTAATTCAACCTGTTCCCGTGAGTGGCGCCGTCACAGCATGTCTTCAAGATGACTGCTACACTTGACGTTCGTCAGAAGCAACGTGCTGTCATAGAGTTCCTGTGCTGTGAAAACGAGACAGTGGGAAACATCCACAGGAGGTTGAAAAAGGTGTCGATCGCAGTACAGTTAGTCGGTGGGCAAGCAGGTTACGTGATGAAAGCGGGCACGGTAATATTGAGGATTGTCCTCGCCGCGGCAGGCCTCGTACTGCACACACTACAGACAATGTGCAGAGAGTTAACGAATTGGTGACTGCTGACAGACGCATCACAATGAGCGAATTGTTACGCTACTTTGGGATACGGGAAGGAAGTGTTTGCAGAATACTGAAAGTGTTGGCGTTAAAAAAGGTTGGTGCCAGGTGGGTTCCCAGGATGTTGACAGTGGCTCACAAAGAAACAAGAAAAACGGTATGCAGCGAACTTTTGGAATAGTGCGAGAATGGTGGAGATGAATTTTTTGGAAGAATTGTGACAGGTGATGAAACATGGCTCCATCATTTTTCACCAGAGACGAAGAGGCAATCAATGGGGTGGCATCATGCAAATTCACCCAAGAAAAAAAATTCAAAACCACACCTTCTGCTGGAAAAGTTATGGCTACGGTGTTTTTCCATTCCGAAGGACTCTTGCTTGTGGACTTCATGCCAAGTGGAACCAACATAAATTATGATGCATATGTGACGACAATGAAGAAATTTCAAGATAGACTGAGTCGTGTTCGACCACATCGGCAAAAGCAAGATGTTTTGCTGTTGCACGACAATGCACAGCTACAAGTCAGTCAGAAAACCATGGAAGCGATCACAAAACTCGGATGAACAACACTGAAACACTCGCCTCACAGTCCTGACATGGCTCCATGTGACTAGGTAGGTTTGAAGATGATGACTCCCTTGTGCACGCTGCCAAACAGTGGCTCCAACAGGTTGGTCCAGAATTTTGCTGTGCGGGTATGCAGGCGTTGGTTCTAAGAGAGCGTAAGGCAGTTGAGAGGGATGGAAATTATGTGGAGAAATGAAAATATTGTTCCTAAAGGATGTATCTACACACTGTAAAACTTTCAAACATGTAGAATAAAAGATGGATTTAAAAAAAATAGTGTGCATTTCTTTTGGAGTGACTCTCGTAATTGAACATCATCACTTTCAAATGACTTATGCGATGTAAGCAGCGCTTTGTGGGAAATCTGGATGCATGAATGTTGTATGTTTCATATTGGCGTTTGGAGTGGCATCTCATGGCAATGATGGGAGCACATCGTGATGTATGTAATATGTTTACAACCAACATGAATACTATATGAGAATCATGGTTTTATATGTGTGTGTGTATGAGTGATTCAGTGCATTTCGGAGGCTCGCTGAGGTGGAACCAATAAAGAAAATAATTGGAAAAAATACGCATTCTCTCGAAGTTTAGCTCTTTTTATAGTACTGCTCTTGTGAAGCTTAGTACGCACTGTGACGCATTGTTGAGACTCATTGACGCAATTCTTTATCGTGGACTCTTTATGGTAGATAGGAAATGTATTCGAAGTTGCGAATATGGACAACTATCAATTTTATAATGGAATGAAAACAATGAAAATTTGAGCCGGACCAGGACTCGAACCCAGATTTTCCGCTTATTGCCACCATGTATATATATGTCCCAAGAAATACTGCATCGTAATTCGGAAAAACACAGGCACTGCAATATCGTTCTTATGGAAGACTTCTAGACCGTGCCACTGAGCAGCGAGAACATTATGACCACCGATGTACGGTCGAAATAAACCTGTCCGGGTGATGAGCAGAGTCACCTGGCAAGGAATGACTGCTAGCCAGACGCACCCACGGTGTATGTGTCGGAGAGTGTACTGTCGTGTGTAGGATGCGAAAGGCGCACGATCTATCTCAGTTTGACCGAGCGCAGATTGTGACGACCCGAAGGTTTGGCACGAGCATTTCGGAAACAGCACGACTTGTCAGGTGTTCGAGGAGTGTCTTCAACATATGGCGAAACAAAGGTAATAACCATGTCCAGACGTCGTGGGGTTGGCGGCCACCCCTCATTACAGATGTCAGACGTCATAGGCTGGGCAGACTGGTAAAACAGGACAGGCGGCGAACTGTGGCGGAACTAACATCGGACTTAATGCTGGACAGAGTACAGGTGTGTCTGAACACCGAGTGCATCGAACACTGTGCAATCTGATCATTCCATTTGAGATCATTTCGAGTAGTCACACCCAGATACTTGACGGACGTTACCGCTTCCAAAGACTAGGCATTTATTGTGTACTCGCACATTAATGGGGATTTTCGCCTTGTTATGCCCAGTAGGTTACACTTACTAATATTGAGAGATAACTGCCAGTCATTACACAACGCATTTATTTTCTGCAAATCCTCTTTGATTTGTTCACAACTTTCGTGTGATACTACTTTCCTTTAGAGTACAGCATCATCGGTAAACAGCGGCCTCGGACTGAGGAAATAGCTTACAATACGTTAGTTCTTCCAGTCTTGGAATATGGTTCGCCTGTATGGGACCTTTACCAGTTAGGTCTGATTCAAGAGATTGAGAAGGTCCAAAGAAGAGCGGCAAGATTCGTGACTGGTACATTTAGCCATTGCGAGAGTGTTACAAATCTCATAGAAAGTTTGAAATGGGACACACTTGCAGATAGATGGCGCGCTAAACAGAAGGGGCTGCTCACTAAATTTCGAAATCCGGTCTTTACCGAGGATGTAGAGCGTATATTATTACCACCAAGTTTCAAATCGCGAAATGATCACCATTCAAAGATAAGGGAAATAAGAGCTCGTACTGAGGCGTTCAGACAGTCGTTTTTCCCTCGCACAATCTGCGAGTGGAACAGTGGGGGGGGAATATGACTTTGGCGCGAATTGTGCCATCCGCCACACACCGCTTGGTGGCTAGCGGAGTATATATGTAGATGTAGAACACTCCTAACGATAGGCCTTTGCAGCCGACGACCGATGCATGTGCCAACGTTAACGCCACGACATCGGTAACTACAACTGAAACTGACAAGTGACCACTGGCACTGGATGTTGGCGCAGGAGCAGAGCCTTGCATGGTCTGATGAATACCGATATCTTCTCCATCAAGGCGATGGAAGAGCGCAAATCCGTCCTCTTCCAGGAGAACAGCTCCTTGATACCTGTACTGCGGGACGGAGACAAGCTGGCGGCGGCTTCATTAAGCTCTGGGGAACATTGGGTCCAGTTGAGCTCATGCAAGGCATCGTGACAGCCAAGGTGTATCGTACACTGGTTGCAGACCACGTACACCCCTTCATGACGATCATGTTTCCCGATGGTGGTGCCATTTTTCAGAAACAATTCGCCATGTCACAAGACCAGGAGTGTGACAGAGTGGTTCGAGGAGCACAGTGGCGATTCTGACTGATGTGCTGGCCCCTCCAGCTCGCCACATCTGATCCTGATTGAACACATCTGGGAAGTGATAGAACATAACGTAGGAGCTCATCGCCCCCTCCCCGGAATTTACGGGACTTAGGTGACTTGTATGTGTAGAGGTGGTACCAACTCCCTCCAGCGACCAACTAAGGCCTCACTGCTTCCATGCCATAATGCGTCGCCGCTGTTATCCGTCCCAAAGGCGGACACACCGGCTATTTGGTATGTTGTCATAATATTCTGGCTGACCAATATGTAGGTTTGATTCAACATAGGCAAAAAGCTGAAAGTTGTGTCATCTCCAGCGCTGCTGAAAGAATGTACTGTCTGTAAATAATCACAGTTTCTGAACTAGTTTTTCGGAAAACGTTTCACTTGTAACATAAAAAATAAAACACCACATTTTTGTACTCAGATGTTTTTTTGCTGCGCAGTTGTGAAACTGTAACCTCCCCCTTACTAATCGACCTATCCTGCTTGCGATACGAAATATGACCGTGGATCGCGTGTATACCTAATGGAATTTTTCTAATTGGATAAGGCTATCTTTCCTGAAGAAGTAATACCGATAAGCAGAGGAAAGGGGTACAACCGATCTTTCTGAAAGAAAAGTCTACTAAAAATAAAAAGAAATAATTAAATACTAGAATACGTACCAACCCAAACAGCCATGTGCTCCAAGCTGTATGTAAAATAAATAAAACTTCCGCACTCTTAATTTGTGCATTTTATTTAGATTTGGATTTTTTTCAGTGATAGATTCTCAGACTTCAGTTAGCATATAACGAAAAAAGGGAACAAAGACCCTGCTTGGTAACAGTGTCTGGGTGCAATGATGACACAATCGCCCCGAATTTAACTGATTATTATTTAAATAAACTTCATTAATCAAATCACATTCAATTGTGCTGCTGGGTTAGCCGTTAATACTTTCTACCAATGAACCGTCTTACTTCAGTGCTGTGCATACGACGGAACTCGGAGCCGACGACGAATCTGTGTTGCTGGAACTGCTGCTGTTGTTGAAGACAGTAGCATATTGTGGGGTCACGGATAGTTACAAGAACGGGCAATCGTAAATAATACAGCCTCTTCTACCCGTCCACTGCCCTTCCTCCTGCTACTAGTCATCTGGCCGGGGTGCGTACATGATGCCGCCGAAATGGTACTCTCTACTGCGAGGGCGTTAACACCACACTTCCGCACACTACAAGCGCTGGAACCCGTCTCCCGCTCTCTCCGCGCGCTCTGCGCAGCAACCCCCTACCCAAAGACTTTACACCGCACAAGCACTGCTATTATCGTTGCTAGTCGATGCAAATAACAATTCCTTTGGCTTTTTCCCACAACTTATAAGCTTCACAGTAAAACACAGATAAACACAATGAAACGTTAACAGACTTCTACCTAAATATACACATACAGTGAAGCAATGTCCTTACTTATTAAAAGAAAGCATTTAAATTACAAATATTTACATACAATTAAAAAAAATTATACATCGGTAGCAGGTGCCATGCATCCTGCATTTTCGGTGTTACAAAACGATGCAGGGAAGTAAGTGGTTAAAATATTTGATTATTTAAAATTGTAGGTCACACATCACAGCCTAATGATGAAGCTGTTTTCTTGTCGCCATTGGTCATACTCATTACAATAATTTGAAATTGAGTAACTCACTGCCCGTTAATTGAGGAATTTGCGTGAAGTAAAGAGTGTCAATTGCGATTGCTAATCTGAGGGAAGCAGAAACTGACAGTCTGAAATTGTCGTCTTATTTCGAAATTCCAATCTCCACATCATTGAGAGGTGAATGTTAGGTAAAAAGGCAGAGTGAAACAAATTGACTGCCAGGATTTGACACCCAAACCTATCGGTCTCCAGCCACATGCTCTATTGCTAGGCCAAAGCACCAGAGGCAGTCCGCAGTCCTCCAAATCTGATGCACGCACAGGCCGCTGCCTTCCTGCACGTTTGTCTGTCTGAAAGGACTCATGGTCACACAAACGCCCTAAAAGGGCTTGAAATATTGTGTGTTGTGGTTGGTGCCTGTGTGGGTACTCGGTTTGGTATAGCATTGCTGCCTCTCGACCGTTTCCATCTGCTTGGCCGTATACAAACACCATCTCGGCTTGTCCCCGAGATGAATAGCAGACCTTCTGTTGCTTACAGTACGCTACGTCAATCACACAGTCTTCAACACACAAGAAACACATGGCACGTGGTCACAGGAACTGTCATTCGTCAGCGCCATCTACGGTGGCAACGATGTGTTTCCGGACACATATTCACAGGAACTTTTTTCCTCCATTTCCAGTCAGAAATCCGTCCCTGCAGTTTGTCAGTTTTATTAATGTCCGTCCTGCATAGAGGGAACAGATAGAAACAGAGATGTACACACATCAAAAAAAGTTTTGCATCACCACTGTTCCGAGAATTCCGGAACCTGTACAGAAAATTGGAATAGAGGTCAACATGAACATCGTTTCCACCCTTTTTATTGCTCACGAAAACCACACATTGCATGTTGTACCACCATACAGCGAGACCTTCAGAGGTGGTGGTCCAGATTGACGTACACACCGGTACCTCTAATACCCAGTAGCACGTCCTCTTGCACTGATGCACGCCTGTGTTCATCGTACATACTATCCACAATTTCATCAAGGCACTGTTGGTCCAGATTGTCCCACTCCTCAACGGAAATGCGGCGTAGATCCCTCAGAGTGTTTGGTAGGTCACGTCGTCCATATACAGCCATTTTCAATCTATTCCAGGCATGTTCGATAGGGTTCATGTATAGAGAACATGCTGGCTACTCTAGTCGAGCGATGTCGTTATCCTGAAGGAAGTCATTCACAAGATGTGCACGATGGAAGGGTTGCATTATCGGTCGGAGGATGGCATGGCATTCACGTATCTACAGCCATTACGGCGCCTTCCATGACCACAGCGGTGTACGTCGGCCACAAGTAATGCCACCCCAAAACAGCAGGGAACCTCCACCTTGCTGCACTCGCTGGACAGTGTGTCTAAGGCGTTCAGCCTGATCGAGTTGCTCCAAACACGTCTCCGAGGATTGTCTGGGTGAAGGCAAATGCGACACTCATCGGTGAAGAGAATGTGATGCCAATCGCGTGCGGTCCATTCGGCATGTTGTTGGGCCCATCTGTACCACACTGCATGGTGTCTTGGTTACAAAGATGGACCTCGCCATGGACGTCGGGAGTGAATTTGCGCATCATGCAGCCTATTGAGCACAGTTTGAGTCATGACATGTAAAATAGCTGGGAGTATGCGTGCGGAACGATTTGAAGTGGAATGAGCATAGCCCGCAGCTCGTGGTCGTGCGGTAGCGTTCTCGCTTCCCGCGCCCGGGATCCCGGGTTCGATTCCCGGCGGGGTCAGGGATTTTCTCTGCCTCGTGATGGCTGGGTGTTGTGTGATGTCCTTAGGTTAGTTAGGTTTAAGTAGTTCTAAGTTCTAGGGGACTGATGACCATAGATGTTAAGTCCCATAGTGCTCAGAGCCATTTGAACCATTTTTTGGAATGAGCATATGAAATTAATTGTTGGTAAGGCGGGTGCCAGGTTGAGATTCATTGGGAGAGTCCTTAGAAAATGTAGTCCATCAACAAAGGAGGTGGCTTACAAAACACTCGTTCGACCTATACTTGAGTATTGCTCATCAATGTGGGATCCGTACCAGATCGGGTTGACGGAGGAGATAGAGAAGATCCAAAGAAGAGCGGCGCGTTTCGTCACAGGGTTATTTGGTAAGCGTGATAGCGTTACGGAAATGTTTAGCAAACTGAAGTGGCAGACTCTGCCAGGTTTCGAGAGGGTGCGTTTCTGGATGAGGTATCGAATATATTGCTTCCCCCTACTTATACCTCCCGAGGAGATCACGAATGTAAAATCAGAGAGATTCGAGCGCGCACGAAGGCTTTCAGACAGTCATTCTTCCCGCGAACCGCGCCACCGAGGGCACAGAGGATAGCGCGACTGCAGGGACTATCCCGCGCACACCTCCCGCGAGGCCCACATTCTCACCTTGTATGTCCACACACTACATTCGTCATTCGTAGTGTCCCACCCCAACACACTCATTACTCGTAGAAGACA
This sequence comes from Schistocerca serialis cubense, assembly GCF_023864345.2. Lineage (NCBI taxonomy): Eukaryota > Metazoa > Arthropoda > Insecta > Orthoptera > Acrididae > Schistocerca > Schistocerca serialis. Next base: position 10,867,631 of record NC_064646.1, read on the forward strand.
TTCTTACCAAGTCCCGTAAGAGTTCGGGTAATATGTGTGCATCCGCACAGAAGGAAGAGGTCATGGCCGGTATTGCCAGAACTATATACTTGGATATGGCGACTGGCGCGAAATATGAGCAGACATAATCTTTCAGACGTAGAAACGCCTACAAACTTTCGTTAGTGTCGCACAACTCCTTGTTGGTGTGGCGTTTTTTTTTTTTTCGTCAGTTACTTGTACATGGTGATTCCTACTAACGTTTAAAAACATCCGAAGCGGTGTAGAATATGCTGAGACAAGTAACTTAATACAAGACACATGGGGCCGCAAATGTCGGTAAATATCCCAAAAACGAATGACAGATGTTGAACATGTGACGTCACCGGATGACGTACTTCACCGCACGTGTACCGCTTGAGACTATCGGGCCGTCTCTCCAGATCATCCCAACACAAGTGAAGTATTCACATCGGTGTGCCTCCGGGCCCACGTGCTCGACTTTAGATCGTGGAGTTCAGAGTGACGGAAGATCTTTTTTGTATTGCGTTAGACAATTATGTGTTTACATTGAGGTAAGCTTGATTATTTTATTTACTGGTTTACTGCAACGTACCTACATTATTGCGTCACAAGTAAATCATTGTAAGCTTTAGAATTGCGACGCTACCATTAAATGACATGCATTTTCTTTACTAAATAATATCTGTAAACAAGGGAGAAAGGAAGGAAATCCAAAAGAACAGCATTTGATTCGTTACAGTGAGGTCAATAATTTTATAACTTCAACGTTTACAACAAATCACATTTACCAGAGGTTTTGGAAATTTGTACCGTTTGCTTAAATGCAAGTATTGTATCATTCAATCACCCCTTCACGTAGGCGCTCGAAAATACCTTCCGTATTGCGGCAACGACTATGCGGGCTATGAGGTCCATTGTGGACTCTACTGCAGTGCTGTGGACTGGCTCATACTCGAGTGGAGCTGGAGTCCCGTAGTGCTCAGAGCCTGTCTAGTGGAGCGACGTGCACCACTGCCCTCTGCTGGCGAGGATGGTTTCGCCAAGCCCAATCACGTGCACATGGCGGCGAAGTAGGTCGTTGGTGACGCTACGTGTTCGACATTTGCTATCGAGTTTTAATGGTATTTCCCGACGTTTACGGCCCCAAGTGTCACGTATTAAATTACTTTTCTCAGCGTAATCAACGTCGCTTCGTGACTATTTAAAGTTAATAAGAATCATCCTGCATATGCGACATGGGTATTTACGAGAGGGGTATATACACTACTGGCCACTAAAATTGATGCACCACGGAGTTGACGTGATACAGACGCGAAATTTAACCGACAGGAAGAATATGCTCTGATATGCAAATGATTAGCTTTTCAGAGCATTCACACAAGGTTGGCGTCGATGGCGACACCTACATCGTGCTGACATGAGGAAAGTTTCCAACCGATTTCTCATACACCAACAGCAATTGACCGGCGTTGCCTCGTGTAAGGAGGAGAAATGCCTACCATTACGATTCCGACTTTAATAAAGGTCGGATTGCAGCCTATTGCGATTGCGATTTACCGTATCGCGACATCACTGCTCGCGTTGGTCGAGATCCAATAACTGTTAAAAAATGGCTCTGAGCACTATGGGACTTAACATCTCAGGTCAACAGTTCCCTAGAACTTAGACCTACTTAAACCTAAGGACCTACTTAAACCTAAGGACATCACACACATCCATGCCCGAGGCAGGATTCGAACCTGCGATCGTGCCTGTCGTGCGGTTCCAGACTGAAGCGCCTAGAACCGCTCGGCCACACCGGCCGGTTCCAATGACTGTTAGCAGAATATGGAAGCGGTGGGTTCAGGAGGGTGATACGGAACGCCGTGCTGGATCCCAACGGCCTCGTATCAATAGCAGTCGAGATGACAGGCATCTTATCCGCATGGCTGTAACGGATCGTGCAGCCACGTCTCGATCCCCGAGTCAACAGATGGGGACGTTTGCGAGACAACAACCATCAGCACGAACAGTTCGACGACGTTTGCAGCAGCATGGACTATGCATGGACTATCAGCTCGGAGGCCATGGCTGCGGTTACCCTTGATGCTGCCTCACAGACAGGAGTGCCTGCGATGGTGTACTCAACGACGAACCTGGGTGCACGAATGGCAAAACGTCATTTTTTCGGATGAATCCAGGTTCTGTTTACAGCATCATGAGTGTCGCATCCGTTTTTGGCGACATCGCGGTGAACGCACATTGGAAGCGTGTATTCGTCATCGGCATACTGGCGTATCACGCGGCGTGATGGTATGGGGTGCCATTGGTTACACGTCTCGGTCACCTCTTGTTCGCATTGGCGGCACTTTGAACAGTGGACGTTACATTTCAGATGTGTTACGACCCGTGGCTCTACCCTTCATTCGATCCCTGCGAAACCCTACATTTCAGCAGGATAATGCACGATCTCATGTTGTAGGTCCTGTACGGGCCTTTCTGGATGCAGAAAATGTTCGAATGCTGCCCTGGCCAGCACATTCTCCAGATCTGTCACCAACTGAAAACTTCTGGTCAATGATGGCCGAGCAACTGGCTCGTCACAATACGCCAGTCACTACTCTTGATGAACTATGGTATTGTGTTGAAGCTGCATGGGCAGCTGTACCTGTACATGCCATCCAAGCTCTGTTTGACTCAATGCCCAGGCATGTCAAGGCCGTTATTACGGCCAGAGGTGGTTGTTCTGGGTACTGATTTCTCACCCAAATTGCGTGAAAATGTAATCACGTGTCAGTTCTAGTATATTTGTCCAATGAATACCCGTTTATCTTCTGCATTTCTTCTTGGTGTAGCAATTTCAATGGGCAGTAGTGTATAACGTTCTTTCCTGGTACCTCATATTTATTTTCGTTGTCGAACACTTTTTTGTGTGTGTCGACAAATCCTATGTAAATATCGTAGCTTTCCTTAAACTTGGCTGCTATTTTCTTTCGATGCATTATCTTTCCTAAAACCAAAATGATTGTCCCCCGAGATAACATCAATTTAAATTCGTATGCTTCCACGGCCCGTGTCAATTTAAATAAATCTTTTTGAGTATTATGCCGCTTCATTATGAAACGTTAAAACAACTAATATGACGACGTTTCGACCGACTTTGCAGCGATCGTCTTCACAACCCAGCGGTTAGTCGCCCTGAACACGACCGCTGCAATGTCGGTCGAAACGTCGACATTTTAGTTATTTTAATGTTTGATAATGACACGGCTGAATGCCCAAACCTATTTTATTCAGAACAACCTCACATTTATTTTCCGTTCTTCTCCGCAGAATGGGCGAGGAAAGGAATATGTGTAAGAAGGCACTGAATGAAAGAAGGGACAGGATTATGGGATACGTGTTATCTTACCAAGGGCTAATATCCATGGTATAAACTTTCTAAAGCCAAGATGGCATAAATATTTCTTTATTTACAACAACAGGTTTCGACAGACTTCTAGTCTTCAAAAATTTTTTGTTATGGACTTTAAGATTACAGCAAAATCTGTCAAAACCGATGTTGTAAATAAGGAAATATTTATGCGATCTTGGCTGTAGAAAGTTTTTACGATGTAAAACAGATTGATCCTTTTGTTTTCTCATCACGAGAAAATTCAATAAAATATCTGTGGTATTACAGTAGGAAAATTTAGGATGGAGTATAAACAACAAATTAGAATGATGTAGGTTCTAGTTTGAGGCGAAGAGTTTTGGCACATAAGGGGAAATCGCGGCGGGCCGCATTAACCTCCTCCACCCCCCCCCCCCCCCTCCCCGTCCCCACCCACACGAAGCGCATCATAAAATGTCTTGTTTTCCACGATACTGCGAATGAGGCACCTGCATTGTACGAAAGGTATATGCTGTACTGCTGCGAGCCTGCTGTGTTTTGTAAAGCTAGTTGCTGACGCAGGGGGCGTGGCTAGGTCTCGGGCCATTCACTCGCCTGCCGCTGTCTAGCAGACGTAACCTCGCTGCCGTAGGCCGACGCCCAGCATACCATGGCACTTGCTGCGACCGCTCCAGTTACGCTACTGGAAGGATCCCGTAAAGGAAAAGTCCGGTTCGCGTAAGAAGCCAACAGCCGAGAGGTGGCAGATGTTCCTTATTACCACCTGTTTACACCCGTTGACTGCACCCAACATGCCTATTCATTTTTTAGTATATAGAGTGTTCATTTTCACTGAAGACGCTGAAGTATATCAAAAACTACACATCGTACCAAAAAAAGTTATGAACCCAATTAGTTTGTCTTGTAGGAGGACATACAATGATACCACTCTCGACTTCTCCACCCCATCCCGTGCGAGGGTGGCGGGGGCAGCTTTGAAATCTGCAGGGGTTCAAAAAAATGGCTCCGAGCACTATGGGACTTAACATCTGAGGTCAACAGTCCCCTAGAACTTAGAATTACTTAAACCTAACTAACCTAAGGACATCACACACATCCATGCCCTAGGCAGGATTCGAACCTGCGACCGTAGCGGTCGCGCGGTTCCAGATTGAAGCGCTTAGAACCGCTCGGCCACACCAGCCGGCTCTTCGGGGGGAACCCCCGTTTTTTCTTTTTTTTTATTGCAGATTACGATTCTACGGCACAATCTACAAACTTTTTGCTTCAAGTATTTTCTTCGTTTCGTCACAAACGGCGCCGCAAGCGGAAGAATAAAATGGGTACATAACCGTAATTTACAACATGCTATTCAGTGATCCCTGAACACGCAAGCACGTGAGACCCCGCTTTTAAGCTGCGAGAGTGGTATAGGCCAGTATTTCATAACTTTTAATTGCGATGTTGTATTCCTCCATGATATCGGCCAGGAGACTACTCGAAGCACCACTGTGGCCTCGGCTGGAGGAGAACGCTACTCTACTTTTACAATCAGAGTCGCTGTTCAAACGTTGTACCACCAACTTCAATGCACTTAGTAATGTGGTTTACAAATGACCGTACACGGGAGAGAAGAAGCATATCTGCGGGAGTGTCAGTACAAGCGTATCCGATGCGGGCGTCCATGTCATCACCGCCTTTGCCACTTCCTGGTACGCCTTATCTTTTAAATATCCCCACAGAAAGAAATCCGGCGATGTCAAATTCGGCGACCTAGAGGGCCAATTAATAGCGCTACCTCCGCCCATCCGCCGACCAGTGTAATCATGTTCTCGTAGTACGGCTGGTCCCGGCGGAGGTTCAAGTCCTCCCTCGGGCATGGGTGTGTGTGTTTTTAGGTTAAGTAGTGTGGAAGCTTAGGGACTGATGACCTTAGCAGTTAAGTCCCATAAGACTTCACACATGTTGTAGTACCTTCGGTGTTTCAATTGCGTAATGCGCTGAGCAATCTTCATGCTGAAACCACATAAACTGTCGAAAGACCAGGGCAACAACCTGGAGTAGTACCTATAGTTTCTGCTCCAAAAACGTTATATATTTGTCTAAATTCAACGTGCCGTTGATAAAATAGGGACCAATTAGCATGTCCCCCTTGATTCCATACAATACGTTAACCGACCAAGGACGTTGATGGTTAACTTGCCGTAACCAGCGGGATTGTCTATACGCCAGTAATGTCTGTTACACCGGTTAATGCTACTATGGCTTATGAATGTAGACTCATCAGAAATAGCAACTCGGCAAAGAACATGGGGGTCGTTTGCATTTGTTGACGTGCCCATTCTCAAAACACTACTCACTTACGGAAATCGGCACCATGACGTTCTTCATGTAATGACACGTGCTATGGATGATACTTGTGGCGACACAATATTGTCACAATACTACCTACGGACGTACCGAACTCGCCATGTCATTGCCGGGCACTTATCCGTGGGTTGTGGTACATTGTCGCTAGTACAGCTGTTTCATTAGTTTCCCCTGTAACACGTTTGCTTCGTTTGATTTTGCCGGTCTGTACGCAGCCATCAGACATAACGGCGTTCACAGCCTTTAAAAGAACGAATGATAGCGAGATTTCCCTGGAAAACGCTCGGCATACGAGGCAACAGCAGTTTTAGCATTTCTCCTAAATTCTCCATAATTCAGGATCATTTCAATTTTTTCTTCTGTGATTGCAACATTCACTGTCTTCTTGCACGTCTGTTCTCTAAATGATGGTACGTGTGCAGAAATAAACACTGCGCAAGTATTGTAACGTTTAGAGACGCTGTCTGTTCTATGCAAATTGTGATTCCAATTAGATGTATTGAAATACTGGCCTGTCCTATCCTCACAGCTTGAAGGTGGGGTCGCACGTGCCGTTGGATATTCAAGGGCCAATGAGTAGCATGTCGTAAATTATGATGTGCATCCATTTCTATTCCCCCGAATACAGCACCATCTGTGGCGAAACGAAGAAAATGATTGAGGCAAAAGGTAGTACCGTAATCTGCAATTTAAAAAAAAAAATAAAATAAAAACCGGGAGTTGCCGTTGAAGATTTCAAATTTGCCCTTTCCACACACTGACGTGGTTTGGTGACAGGTCGAGTGTGGTATCGTTGGATCTCAAAAATGTTCAAATGTGTGTGAAATCTTATGGGACTTAACTGCTAAGCTTACACACTACTTAATCTAAATTATCCTAAGGACAAACACACCACACCCATGCCCGAGGGAGGACTCAAACCTCCGCCGGGACCAGCCGCTGGATGTCCTCCTCTGAGATAAAGAAGTTGGAATTGTAACTTTCTTTGATCCAATGTGTAGTTTTTGGGATATTTCAATGTCTTCAGTTAAAATGAACACCTTGTATATATCAATCTCTGTCTTCAGCTACAATGTTTGCTCTCTACGACTCGCTAGAACCATGTAAGTTATTCCTTTATACTGTAAAGAAAGCTCTACCATCTAGTCGCTTTTACAATTCTGGTGTTTTCACACAAATTTGTTACCTCGTCGGTACTGCAGAGAATTTTCTCATTTCTTATTTTGCCGGTTCACCTAATTTTAAACATCCTTTTACAGCTCCTCATTTCAAAGGCTTCATTTCATCACTTTTCCAGTTAGCCTACAGCCAACGACTCACTTCCGTACAATGGTATGCTCCAAACGTACATTCTGAGAAATATGTTTCTCACATTAAAGCCTATATGTGATACTAGGAGACTTCTTTTGCCGAGGAATGCTTTCTTTGCGTGTGTTAGCCTCCTCTTATATTCCTCCTTGCATCGTCCATCACATGTTATTTTGGTTCGAATGTAGCATAGTTGCTTCGTCTAGTTATCGCTAATCTCATTTGTACTACTGCCCACTACTTTCATCCATCTTTGGTTTATATTGAGCCCACCTTGTATGTTCATTAGAATGTTCGCTCCATTGAACAGGTCCTGTAATTTTTCGCCTCTTTCACTGGGGATACCAGTGTCACAAGTGAATCTTAACGGCGATATCGCGTCACGCTCTATTTTTGTCCCACTCCTGAATCTTTCTTTTATCCTTCGTGGTGTAAGTTGAAGAGTAAAGGAGGAAGACTGCAGCTCAACCTTGTGCACCTTTTAATCCGAAAGTTTCTCTCTTAATCTTCCTTTCTTATTCTTACGTTTTGGTTCTTTTGTATTTCGTACGTTAGCCATGTTTCCGTTTAGCTTATAGTTGTTTTTCTGATAATTTCAAACGTTTTGCATCAATTTACGTTTCGAACGCTTTTTAATGTAAATAAATCCTATGAAAGTGTCTTTTTTTAAAGGCTTGAGTCCATTATCAAGGGCAACGTAAGAATTGCTTCTTTGGTGCTTTTACCTTTTGTAAAACAAAAATGATTTTCGTATAATCTCTATTCTGTACTGAAGAGCCAAAAGAACTGGTACACCTGCCTAATATCGTGTAGGGCTCCGCGAGCACCCAGAAGTGCTGCAACACGACTTGACATGGACTCGACTAATGTCTGAAGCAGTTCTGCATGGAAGTGATACAATGAATCCTGTAGGGTTGTCCATAAATCCGTAAAAGTACGAGGGGTTGGAGATCTCTTCCGAACAGCGCGTTGCAAGGCATCCCATATACGGTCAATAATTTTCATGTCTGGGGAGTTTGGTGGCCAACGGAAGTGTTTATACTCAGAAAAGTGTTCCTGGAGACACAGCGTAGCAATTCTAAATGGTTCAAATGGCTCTAAGCACTATGGGACTTAACATCTGTCGTCATCAGTCCCCTGGACTTAAAACTACTTAAACCTAACTAACCTAAGGACATCACACACATCCATGCCCGAGGCAGGATTCGAACCTGCGACCGTAGCAGCAGCGCGGTTCCACACTGAAGCGCCTAGAACCGCTCGGCCACAGCGGCCGGCAATTCTGGACGTGCGGTGTGTCGCATTGTCCTGCTGGAATTGCCCAAGTCCGACGGAATGCAAAATGTACATGGATGGATGCAGGTGATCAGACAGGATGCTTACGTACGTATCACCTGTCAGAGTCGTATACAGACGTGTCAGGCGTCCCGTATCACTCCTGCTCCATACGTTCCGCACTATTACAGAGCGTCCACCACTTTGAACAGTCCCCTGCTGACATGCAGGGTCCTTGGAGTCATGAGGTTGGCTCCATACCCGTGCACGTCCATCCGCTCGATGCAATTTAAAATGAGACTCGTCCGACCAGGCAACATGTTTCCACTCATCAACAGCCCAATGTCGGTTTTGACGGGCCCAGGCGAGGCATAAAGCTTTGTGTCGTGCAGTCATCAAGGTTACACGAGTGGGCGTTTGGCTCCGAAAGCCCATATTGATAACGTTTGGTTGAATGGTTTGCACGCTGACACTTGCTGATGGCCGAGCACTGAAATCTTCAGCAATTTGTTTGCGGAAGGATTGCACTGTGTCACGTTCAACGATTCTCTTCAGTCGTCGTTGTTCCTGTTCTTGCAGGATCTTTTGCCGGCCGCAGCGATGTCGGAGATTTGGTGTTTGCCAGATTCCTGATATTTACGGGACGCTCGTGAAATGGTCGTACGGGAAAATGCCCACATCATCGCGATCTGGGAGATGCTGTGTCCCATTGCTCTTGCGCTGACTATAACACCACGTTCAAACTCACTTAAATCTTGATAACCTGCCATTTTAGCAGCAGTAACCGATCTATCAACTGCGCCAGACACTTGTTGTCTTATATAGGCGTCGGCGACCGCAGCGCCGTATTCTGCCTGTTTTCATATCTCTGTATTTGAATACGCATGCCTATACCAGTTTCTTTGGTGATTCAGCGTGTTTCATATATATCCCTTTAGTACACCACGATGCTCGTCGGCGGTTCAATTAGAATACAATTTCTTAGACAAACTACAGGATTTGTATCATCTCTATATATGTAAAAGTGCAGCACGACAAAACATGGTGTATGAGGAAGTGTACCTTGTGTCAATGTTAGAAGGTTCTCTCATCATTCCATCCACTATTACGAGGGTAAGTCAGTTATTATTCACAAAGCAGTCATAAAATTTTATTGTAGTCAAGAACATCATTTTTCGACATAGTCTCCTTGCGTTTCAACTCACTTGGTACATCGTTGTACAGACTTCCTGACGCCCTCATAAAAGAAGGTTCTTGGTTGAGCTGCGACCAGGAATGTACCGCTTCTTTCAATGCTTCGTCCGAGGCAAATCGACGGCCCCTCGAGCAGACCAAAGAAGTGATAGAAGGGGCAAGATAGGGACTATATGGAGGATGACCCAATACTTCAAATTTGAGTTTCTGGAGCGTTTGAGCAGTGTGGGCAGCAGTATGCGGACGTGCATTGTCGTGCAACAATACATCTACATCTACATCTACATCTATACTCCGCGAGCCACCTTACGGTGTGTGGCGGAGGGTACTTATTGTACCACTATCTGATCCCCCTTCCCTGTTCCATTCACGAATTGTGCGTGGGAAGAACGACTGCTTGTAAGTCTCCGTATTTGCTCTAATTTCTCGGATCTTTTCGTTGTGATCATTACGCGAGATATATGTGGGCGGTAGTAATATGTTGCCCATCTCTTCCCGGAATGTGCTCTCTCGTAATTTCGATAATAAACCTCTCCGTATTGCGTAACGCCTTTCTTGAAGTGTCCGCCACTGGAGCTTGTTCAGCATCTCCGTAACGCTCTCGCGCTGACTAAATGTCCCCATGACGAATCGCGCTGCTTTTCGCTGGATCATGTCTATCTCTTCTATTAATCCAACCTGGTAAGGGTCCCATACTGATGAGCAATACTCAAGAATCGGACGAACAAGCGTTTTGTAAGCTACTTCTTTCGTCGATGAGTCACATTTTCTTAGAATTCTTCCTATGAATCTCAACCTGGCGCCTGCTTTTCCCACTATTTGTTTTATGTGATCATTCCACTTCAGATCGCTCCGGATAGTAACTCCTAAGTATTTTACGGTCGTTACCGCTTCCAATGATTTACCACCTATGGCATAATCGTACTGGAATGGATTTCTGCCCCTATGTATGCGCATTATATTACATTTATCTACGTTTAGGGAAAGCTGCCAGCTGTCGCACCATGCATTAATCCTCTGCAGGTCCTCCTGGAGTACGTACGAGTCTTCTGATGTTGCTACTTTCTTGTAGACAACCGTGTCATCTGCAAATAGCCTCACGGAGCTACCGATGTTGTCAACTAAGTCATTTATGTATATTGTAAACAATAAAGGTCCTATCACGCTTCCCTGCGGTACTCCCGAAATTACCTCTACATCTGCAGATTTTGAACCGTTAAGAATGACATGTTGTGTTCTTTCTTCTAGGAAATCCTGAATCCAATCACAAACCTGGTCCGATATTCCGTAAGCTCGTATTTTTTTCACTAAACGTAAGTGCGGAACCGTATCAAATGCCTTCCTGAAGTCCAGGAATACGGCATCAATCTGCTCGCCAGTGTCTACGGCACTGTGAATTTCTTGGGCAAATAGGGCGAGCTGAGTTTCACATGATCTCTGTTTGCGGAATCCATGTTGGTTATGATGAAGGAGATTTGTATTATCTAAGAACGTCATAATACGAGAACACAAAACATGTTCCATTATTCTACAACAGATTGACGTAAGCGAAATAGGCCTATAATTATTCGCATCTGATTTATGACCCTTCTTGAAAATGGGAACGACCTGCGCTTTCTTCCAGTCGCTAGGTACTTTACGTTCTTCCAGCGATCTACGATAAATTGCTGATAGAAAGGGGGCAAGTTCTTTAGCATAATCACTGTAGAATCTTAAGGGTATCTCGTCTGGTCCGGATGCTTTTCCGCTACTAAGTGATAGCAGTTGTTTTTCAATTCCGATATCGTTTATTTCAATATTTTCCATTTTGGTGTCCGTGCGACGGCTGAAGTCAGGGACCGTGTTACGATTTTCCGCAGTGAAACAGTTTCGGAACACTGAATTCAGTATTTCTGCCTTTCTTCGGTCGTCCTCTGTTTCGGTGCCATTGTGGTCAACGAGTGACTGAATAGGGGATTTAGATCCGCTTACCGATTTTACATATGACCAAAACTTTTTAGGGTTCTTGTTTAGATTGTTTGCCAATGTTTTATGTTCGAATTCGTTGAATGCTTCTCTCATTGCTCTCTTTACGCTCTTTTTCGCTTCGTTCAGCTTTTCCTTATCAGCTATGATTCGACTACTCTTAAACCTATGATGAAGCTTTCTTTGTTTCCGTAGTACCTTTCGTACATGATTGTTATACCACGGTGGATCTTTCCCCTCGCTTTGGACCTTAGTCGGTACGAACTTATCTAAGGCGTACTGGACGATGTTTCTGAATTTTTTCCATTTTTGTTCCACATCCTCTTCCTCAGAAATGAACGTTTGATGGTGGTCACTCAGATATTCTGCGATTTGTGCCCTATCACTCTTGTTAAGCAAATATATTTTCCTTCCTTTCTTGGCATTTCTTATTACACTTGTAGTCATTGATGCAACCACTGACTTATGATCACTGATACCCTCTTCTACATTCACGGAGTCGAAAAGTTCCGGTCTATTTGTTGCTATGAGGTCTAAAACGTTAGCTTCACGAGTTGGTTCTCTAACTATCTGCTCGAAGTAATTCTCGGTCAAGGCAGTCAGGATAATGTCACAAGAGTCTCTGTCCCTGGCTCCAGTTCTGATTGTGTGACTATCCCATTCTATACCTGGTAGATTGAAGTCTCCCCCTATTACAATAGTATGATCACGAAACTTCTTCACGACGTTCTGCAGGTTCTCTCTGAGGCGCTCAACTACTATGGTTGCTGATGCAGGTGGTCTATAGAAGCATCCGACTATCATATCTGACCCACCTTTGATACTTAACTTAACCCAGATTATTTCACATTCGCATTCGCTAATAACTTCACTGGATATTATTGAATTCTTTACTGCTATAAATACTCCTCCACCATTGGCGTTTATCCTATCCTTGCGGTATATATTCCATTCTGTGTCTAGGATTTCGTTACTGTTCACTTCCGGTTTTAACCAACTTTCCGTTCCTAATACTATATGCGCACTATTTCCTTCAATAAGAGATACTAATTCAGGAACCTTGCCCTGGATACTCCTGCAGTTTACCAATATTACGTTAACTTTTCCTGTTTTTGGTCTCTGAGGACAGACGTTCTTTATCAACGATGATAAAGTCCTCTCTGGTAAGCCGTCAGGTATTTTATCGTTTCGCCCAAGGGGGGGTCCCTCTAACCTAAAAAACCCCCGTGTGCACGCCACACGTACTCTGCTACCCTAGTAGCTGCTTCCGGTGTGTAGTGCACGCCTGACCTGTCTAGGGGGGCCCTACAGTTCTCCACCCAATAACGGAGGTCGATGAATTTGCAACCATTATAGTCGCAGAGTCGTCTGAGCCTCTGGTTTAGACCCTCCACACGGCTCCAAACCAGAGGACCGCGATCGACTCTGGGCACTATGCTGCAGATATTAAGCTCAGCTTGCACTCCGCGTGCGATGCTGGTTGTCTTCACCAAATCAGCCAGCCGCCGGAAGGAACCAAGGATGGCCTCAGAACCCAAGCGGCAGGCGTCATTCGTTCCGACGTGTGCTACTATCTGCAGCCGGTCACACCCAGTGCGTTCAATAGCTGCCGGAAGGGCCTCCTCCACATTACGGACGAGACCCCCCGGCAAGCACACCGAGTGCACACTGGCATTCTTTCCCGACCTACCCGCTATTTTCCTGAGGGGCTCCATAACCCGCCTAACGTTGGAGCTCCCTATAACTAATAGGCCCGCCCTCTGTGACTGTCGGGACCTTGCCGGAGAATCGGCCACTGGCCCAACAGGCGAGGCATCCTGTGGTGGCTCGGAAACGATGTCATCACCACTAGGAAGCACCCCGTACCTGTTGGAAAGGGGTAAGGCAGCTGCCACGCGGCCAGATCCCACCTTCGCCTTTCGGCCAGGCACGCGCGAGCCCACCACTGTCCGCCATTCACCCTGGAGTGATGGCTGACCGGTAAGATGCTCACTGCCGGAAGACGCAGCGACATCAGGGGTTCCATGTGATTCCAAGGCCACCGAAGTAGGCATAGGTCTCACCACAGTTGCCCCAACGCCACTACGAGCCGACGCCTGCGCCTCGAGCTCGATGAGCCTAACAGACAAAGCATCCACCTGCCCCCGAAGAGTGGCCAATTCTCCTTGCGTCCGCTCACAACAACCACAGTCCCTACACATGACTATGTTTACCCTACTCTATACGGTGACAAATTCCCAAGATAATCTTCTGATGAGCTACTCTGATAATCGAGAAACACTCACTGAAATACGAGACGTGAAAACTACGCTAGGTTTTCCCAGAAAAACTATTTAAAAGCTAAGCGCAGCAAATAAGTACAAAAACGCTTTATACAAACAGTACTCGCTGCTGCTGGTGCTCTCGCTCTGGCTGTCACAAGACAACTGCTGATTCAAGTGACTAGTGGCTAACGGCCGCGAAACAAACAAAAGACGGTTTTAGGGCGCTTTCTGTTCTAAACGATCAAGAAAACACTAAGAAATCTAACACGAAAACTACGTAAAGTTTTATCAAGAACTGTTAGTTAGTATGCAGAGCAGATAAACACAAATAGAATCCCTTCCTTAGTGGAAGGTTGTAAACAAAATGCAAAATAAACGCTTTATACAAACAGTACTCGCTGCTGCTGGTGCTCTCGCTCTGGCTGTCACAACACCTTTTGACAGCAATCTTCGGCGTTTGCTTCGAATTGCAGGTTTTAGCCTGGCAGTGAGCATCTCACTGTAACGTACACTGTCTATTGTTGTGCGCCTTTCCCCATAATGTTCCAGTACTGGACCTTGTGCGTCCCGAAAAACCGTAAGCATCAGTTTTCCTGTGGACAGTTGGGTCTTGAACTTTTTCTTGCACGGCGGATTTGGATGTTTCCATTCCACACTATGCCGTTTGCTCTCCGGCTCGTAATGATGAATCCAGTAATGATTCTGTCTAAGAAGTTGTCCCCTTGGTTACCACAGCGATGCAAATGTTTTTTGGAGACGTCCAAGCGCGTTTGTTTATGTAACGGTGTGCGTTGTTTACGGAGCTATCTTGCACAAACTTTATGGAACCCAAGTCTCTTGTGGATGATTTCGTAGGCAGAACCGTGAATAATTTGCAGAAGATGTGCCACTTCGTCAATAGTTAATCGTCTGTCTAAGAGAATCATTTCAAGTGAACGCTCAGTGGTTTCTTCATTTGTGGCGGTAAACGATCGTCCGGCTCTCTCATCGTGCGTAACACTTGTGCGACCATTTCGGAATTTTTCAATCCAATCGTAGACACTCCGTTGTGGCAAAACATTGTTCCCGTACTGTACCGAAAGTCTTCGACGAATTTAGACCCCTGATACGCCTTCCGACCACAAGAAACGGGTCACTGAACGTTGCTCTTCCTTGATGCAAATAAGACAGCTGAGCTGCCATGATTAACAGCACGGCAGCGATAACGAAACTAACCTGGCAGCTTGAAAATTGCAAAGAAAGACCAACAAATAAACAAAGCATGCTTCATCCACGTAGAACGACAGTACTAGCAAAATAAACAAAAATATGAAACTTCCTGCCAGATTAAAACTGTGTGCCGGACCAAGACTCGAACTCGGGACCTTTGCCTTTTGCGGGCAAGTGCTCTACCACTCCGCTGCAGAGTGAAAAATCTCATTCTGGAAACAAAAATATAACTAAATTGCGGATAATAATTGACTTAGCATCGTATTTCCATGAAATATCCTTTCCTATATGGACCTCTCATATCACAACCTGCATACCTTTGTCGCTGTGCTTGGCCGGTAAAGAAATAGGAGGTGACAAAGATTACTCGTGAATTAGTGGCGGATGTTCATCGTTCTGGCGGTTTGTATTCGATTTCCCATACGCCAGTCGGCGGACTTGGATGGCGCTGGCTTGCAACTCACCCTCTGTGAGAAGCGTGTGTATTTTAGCCTCTACTGCATCTTTCTCGGACTCAGTAGTTAAAAAAACGACTGAAATTCGGTTGGCGACGAATTTAATTAACAGAAATAGCGGCTTCAGCGTGGACATATCATGGAATCCAGCGCTTTCAGTAATAAACTCACAAAGACGTCGTAACGTGCAGCTCGCAGTGATACATCGATATCACAGCGTGGGTCGTCCGTGCAGCCATAGATCTAATTTCATGCATACTGCTGATCAAAGTATCTGGCGCCTTGCCTATCTGTGGCCGTATGCTCAGTGGCTCGGTCCGCGGGTTTAAAAGGACGGAGCAAGTGCTGGAGCGTCGGCTCGCTCTAAAGATGGCTGGACGGTATGCAGCCGAAATGTCAGAAGAGGAAATGAAATTTATGCGGTTGCACGCCCGAAATTCTGTGGATAAAACATTGCGCCGCGAAAATACGAAGATGCACATTTTGAATCATAAGGAATCACACCAAGTATTTTCCGTACCTTTGCGGGTACTGTAGCCAGTGCCATCGCAACACATCCAACGTTTGTTGTTCTGATTTCCGGGCACATTTTCTAGGTATCTTAACGCCCTACTATCAGAAAGGATACCAAGCTACTACAGGGTACCGTTTTGAATGGGATTTTTTTGTATTAGTCCAAATTTAATAGAAGAGGGAAGGTTTTTAAATAACATAACTTTATTAATTCAAAATGGTCACAAAGGGATGGAATGGCGGACGATGGCTTTGCATGTATAAAAGGACGCAGAAGAATGATATGTTATATTTTGAGTGATATATGGAAGTAACGAACTCTTATTAGGGTGAACAACTGGGCCACTTTTCCCGGTGAGCAGTGTGGCACCTTTTCCAAATCGGACACCTTGTCGGAATTAGTGTTTCGCAGAAGAAACAGTCAAACTGAAATAAAGAACAATGAGCTACGTTTGTAGGCCAAAAGTCTTTGTTTAAACGTTTATGTTGTACAAATTGTTACTCTTCATACATGTGACGTAACAAGAATAAAGCCGACCGGTGTGGCCGAGCGGTTCTACGCGCTTCAGTCTGGAACCGCGCGACCGTACGGTCGCAGGTTCGAATCCTGCCTCGGGCATGGATGTGTGTGATGTCCTTAGGTTAGTTAGTTTTAAGTAGCTCTAAGTTCTAGAGGACTGATAACGTCAGATGTTAAGTCCCATAGCGCTCAGAGCCATTTGAACCATTTTTTGAACAAGAATAATATAAATGACTTATCTTACGACTCAAATACAAAGATTTTACTAAAAAGGAATGGAACACGCTTCCTCTGCCAATCTCACTAGCAACAATGATGGTATATTAGAACTATTCTGACCAGTTATCGGCAAACTGCAGCGCTGTTCAGATCAACAGATATTCAATGACCACTTCTCGCGTCCTGGCCATATTACCACACCTTCCTCTGCCGACCGTACTGTTAATTGGTACCATACACAAATCAAAAAAATTGGTTCAAATGGCTCTGAGCACTATGGGACTCAACATCGGAGGTCATCAGTCCCCTATAACTTAGAACTACTTAAACCTAACTAACCTAAGGACAGCACACACATCCATGCCCGAGGCAGGATTCGAACCTGCGACCGTAGCGGTCGTGCGGCTCCAGACTGAAGCGCCTAGAGCCGCGTGGCCACACTGGCCGGCTACACAAATCACTACGTTATATTAACTAATTACAGTAACTGCAATATGACACACGATCACAAATGTTTACCAAACGTCTTGAATGTCTTTCGTTCACTAATTGCATTGTGTTACAACAGCCTTGATTTGATTTCATATTACTTGCTATAAACATGTACCACCTTTGAAGATGCCGACTGTACAACGCGTATTCACGAATCCATGTTATTTGCGTTTGACATTTATACCACAGCAGCTGATTGGTGTTACTTGCGCACGCGGAAGCAACGAATAAAGCATGCCAACTTCAGAAAAACGCAATATCCCCAAGACTGGCTTAGTTTCACGGAAGCTCGGTATTTAGTGAGGACGTCAATGCGAGATGCTTTTAATAGTTTCCACAATGAAACATTGTCTCAAAATATGGTAGAAAACCCAAAGAGATTAAGGTCGTATGTTAAGTACAGCAGTGGTAGAAAACAGTCAATACCGTCGCTGCGCGATAGCGATGGAAATGTTACCGATGATGGTGCCACTAAAGCGGAGTTACTGAATACAGTTTTCCTTAATTCCTTCACGAAAGAAGACGAAGTAAACATTCCAGAATTCGTAACCAGAACAGCTGTTAGCATGAGTGACATAAAAGTTGATATCGTAGACGTTGCGAAACAACTCAAATCACTTAAGAAAGGAAAGTCTTCCGGGCTAGATGGTATACCAATCACGGTCCTTTCGGAGTATGCAGACACAGCAGCGCCTTTCTTAGCAATCATAGACAACCGCTCACTTGACGAAAGGTCTGTTCCTAAAGACTGGGATGTGGCACAGGTCACACCAATATTCAAAAAAGGAAATAAGAGTAACAGACATAGTGATGCATGACCAACACGGATTCAGAAAATATTGTTCATGTGCAACACAGCTAGCTCTTTATTCCCATGAAGTAATGAGTGGTGTCGAAAAGGGATCTCAGATCGATTCCATATTCCTGGATTTCCAGAAGTCTTTTTATACCGTTCCTCACAAGCGACTATTAATCAAATTGCGTGCATATGGAGTATCGTATCAGTTGTGTGACTGGATTCGTCATTTCCTCTCAGAGAGGTCACAGTTCGTAGTGATAGACGGTAAATCATCGAGTAGAACAGAAGTGATATCTGGCGTTCCTCAAGGTAGTATCATAGGCCCTCTGCTGTTCCTGATTTACATAAATGATCTAGGTGAAAGTCTGAGCAGTCTCCTTAGATTGTTTGCAGATGACACTGTACTTTACCGTCTAGTAAAATCATCAGACGATCAATTCCAATTACAAAATGATCTAGAGGGAATTTCTGTATGGTGCGAAAAGTGGCAATCGGCACTAAAGAAAGAGCGCGAGGTCATCCACATTGGTACTAAAAGAAATCCGATAAATTTTGGTTATACGATAAATCGCACATATCTAAGGGATGTCAGTTCGACTAAATACCTAGGAATTACAATTACGAGCAACTTAAATTGGAAAGACCACATAGATAATATTGTGGGGAAGGCGAAACAAATACTGTTTGTTGGCAGAACACTTAGAAGATGCGACAAACCCACTAAAGAGAGAGCCTACATTACACTTGTCCGTCTTCTGCTCGAATATTGCTGCGCGGTGCGGGATCCTTACCAGGTGGGATTGACAGAGGACATCGAGAAAGTGCAAAGAAGGGCAGCTCGTTTCCTGTTATCGCGCAATAGGGGTGAGAGTGTCACTGTTATGATACGCGAGTTGGGGTGGCAGTCACTGAAACAAAGGCATTTCTTTGCAGCGAGATCTAATTACGAAATTTCAGTCACCAACTTTCTCTTCCGAATGATTAAATATTTTGTTGACACCCGCCTACGTAGGGAGAAACGATCATCATAATAAAATAAAAGAAATCAGAGCTCGAACGGAAAGATTAAGTGTTCCTTTTTCCCACGCGCCATTCGGGAGTGGAATGGTAGAGAAGTAGTATGAAAATGGTTCGATGAACCCTCTGCCAGGCACTTAAGTGTGAATTGCAGGGTAAACAAGTAGATGTAGATGTAGATGTAGATGTAGATGAGGTGCCAGCATCGAAAGATAAACAATTAAATATTCCCCCTCTCATATCTGTTAACCCTACAGTGACCGCGCTACATACCTCTCTGTCGCAGATATAAGTTCACAGGTGAAATTACAACGGCAATTCAAATTAAGCACACCTTAAAATATTGCTGTATCTGTGAGTATTTTTGTTTCTTACTGGGCAACAAAAAACACTATGAAGAAGCTCTTAACATTATTTAACGCCGGTCTGGGTGACGCTACAGTCTGGAACCGCGCGACCGCTACGGTCGCAGGTTCGAATCCTGCCTCGGGCATGGATGTGTGTGATGCCCTTAGGTTAGTTAGGTTTAAGTGGTTCTAGGGGACTGATGACCTCAGAAGTTGAGTCCCATAGTGCTCAGAGCCATTTGAACCATTTTTGCCATGTTTGGATTCTGCTATTAGTTGTTAGAAGCTAATTATAAATTTATTTTGAAATCGGCCGGCTAAGAACCACGGGCCTGATGACCATTTGATTCGGGCCACCTGCGGTTCGTGGGTCGCAGTTTGACGATCAAAAGTATGAAAACTAAGGTTGAGGGGGGTAGGGGGGAGGGAAGGAAAGGAAAGTGAGTACTGATGTCAGCTGCATCGGGACGTTATGCAGAATCAACGGCAACGAGTGAAAATGTGTACCGGACCGGGACTTGAACCCAGGATCTCGTGCTTACTCGGTAGGTACGTTAACCGCTGCGCCATCCGGGACAGTGTTATGGCAACTGCACGGACTATCTCGGCACGCCTCTTCACGACCGATCCACATTCCCACCGAGCGCCACGTATCGGCAGTCGCTGTCCTTTTCTTTCTTTATTGTAAATACATTCCTCATACGAGGCGGGCCGGCAGCGGCCTACATACGCCGCTCTTCGGCCAACAGGTACAACGTTAGATACAATAGAAGAATAAGAATAGGAAAAAAATGCATGGTAACACATGATGATAAACGTTACATGATAGATATGAAACCGCTCGACTGAAGGCACTGGGTACACAATGGGGGTCAACAGTTAAAACAAACGTAGCTGTTCGTTTCTTTTTTTTTTTTCTTTATTGTAATTTTCAAACCCGTACAAACAGGCAGGCTGTCAGCAGCATGTTACGCTGCTCTTCAGCCATAGAATAGATAAATAAACAACAGAAAGAGTACACATAAGTGACATAACGGTGGGTGATAAAACAGTAGACACATAAAGACAAACACGGAGCCATTCACACTCGACGATAATCCACACTACAAACTGTTGACACGAGGCACAAACACTGAAGATGGCGATGGCACAGGTGAACGATGGAGTGCGACGGTGAACACTGAACACTAAACACGACGGCACACACGAGACACTGATGGCGATGATCTGCGGCGCGCGAATGTCCACGTAGCCTGTGCGAGTCCGGGGACCTGCCAAGAGGGGAAGAAGGGTGAGGGGGGGAGAGGGGGGGAGAGGGGAGAAAAAAGATGCCAAGGGCTGAGGAGATGGGGGGAGGAGTAGAGGGACAGCAGGGGAGGGGAAGCCCGGGGGAGGAGTGGGGAGAAATGAAGGAGGGAGGGAAGAGGGAGAGAAGTGAGGGAGGGAGGGTGCCCAAAGGAGCAAACACAGGAAGAGGGAGGGAGGATCAAAGTTGGTAGGAGGGGTAGATGGAGGAGAGAAGGGCATCATCAGGGAGGGGGAGCTGGCGGAAGCCACCTTGGGAGAGGGTAAGGAGGGTGGAGAGATGGAGACCGGGTTGGACGTGGGAATACAGGCGCGGCAGTGGGCGGGGTTGGGAGAGGATGGGGGAGACAAGTGGGTGAGGAGGATCAAGTTTTCTGGAGGTGTACAGGATACGTATCCATTCAAGGAAAAGGAGGAGGTGGGGGAACGGAATGAGGTCATAGCTGTTCATTTCCTCCACGCTCGCTACTTACTCTAAGATTCCCACGGGAGATCGGGCGTACTTTTGAATACGCAATGAAGAAGGTGGATCCATTGCCCTCCTAGGCGAATCAGTTATATGAATTTTTACAGCTATTACAGTCACCAGACATTCACATAACTGATTTGCCTAGGCGGGTAATGGATCCACCTTTTTCAGCTCCGATGCGTAAGTACGTCCATCTTCCTGCGAGAATCTCATAGTAGCGAGCATGGTGAAAATCGACAGAGAATGCAGATAGGTGGCGCTCGGTGGAAGTGTGTGTCGGCCGTGAGGCGTGCAGAGATAGTACAGGGACTTGCGATAACACTGTGTCCCGGATGGTGCAGCGGTTAACGCAACTGCCTAGTAAGCAGGATATCCTGGGTTCGAATCCCGGTCCAGTACACATTATGGCTGGGCGCCACTGATTCCACATAATGTCATGAGGCAGCTGACATCAGTCATCTCATCCCTTTCCTTGTAACGCTACCGCCCTACTCGGACGTACGTTAGCTCTATAAAGTCTGTACTGTAATAAGTTCACGGGCTTCACCTTATAGACAAGGATTTTAGTACAAAAGTTGACCGCGTGTACCTAATAGAAGCAAGATCGGACTTATACTCAGTCAATAACTACAGTGATGCATCAAGCAAATGTAAAGTATAATTACTCTTTCGCATTGACAAGAAGTACACACAGTAGATACTATCTATAATTAACAATTCGGTCGCCAGCCTACTTAGGCAATGAGTGAGTTTTTCCTTGTACAAGTGGGTGCATGTACAAGCATAGTAACACGTAGTAATGATGCGTTATATGACAAAGTTTGGAACCGGAAAAATCCACTGAACTAAAGTTTTCTCCTTTAGTACTAATTTGGACGAGCTAAATTTACACAGCACCACACAGTAATGATTACTACGAACTGCATTTTGTATGTTGAGCAGACTGAAATCGGGCATAGATTGCCCTAGCATCGACAATCTTGAAAGTACACACACAATATCACTATTAAGGATGGAAAAATACTAATACACTTAGGATTAATATAGAACTTAGCTTTACTGGTCAGATCTGATCAACACCTTTCAAGGTTTGAAAGAATGGATAAGAGAAGGGGGGGGGGGGGGGGGCCCTGAAACTGTGATGGTCGTTATACTGAAACTATTAAGTACTGAAGGCAAATTAACACTCAAAATTATCAATCTATGGATAACTACTCTTTTGTCTTACTTCTGAATAATTTAACTGTCATTATTTCTGTCTCAAATTAATTAAATAACATCGCTAACTCAATTCAAAAAACTCTCTTTCAATTTAGTCATACTTTTGTTCTTTACCAACATTTGCAATAACACACAGAACTTTAAACTTCTTTATAGCATAGGTTTGTCTGCTGATAATTCTCGTTAATACTAATTTTAAACTTTCAGTTTAGGATACTCGGATTGCACAATACGAGGTAAGGACCCTGTCTAGGTCAGTGATCAGGATCAGTAATGGCTAAGGCAATTCTGGTAAAAGTCACGTTATTATTGAACAGTTAGAAACAGTTTCGACACTGGTCTACACAGATACACTTCTAAAGATGAAATAAATGTTTGACCTGTGCAAGTCGGTGCGGCGGATGGCGGGCAGCGAGATAGCGGGCAGCACGGCACACATACAAGCACGGCTAAGGCTCACACAACATCGGCACTTTCCTTCTTCTTAGCGTCGTTATCTTTCCAACTTTGTGCCTCAGAATATAGCCATGCCAAGCAGTCGTCGGAATCGGTTCATCCGAGGCTCAATGGAATCCACTTTTCCTGGGTAGCCTCCTCGGTACAGTACGTGTACTTCCGACTGTTGCTCGCCTCCGACTGTGTTACTGAGCCCGTTGTGCCGAACCGCGCCAGTGTGCGTTTTCCCGCCTCGCCTGCCTCCACCTTTTCCCGCTCCCCTACAGGTAGGGTATTCACCACAGGTTTTCTACTACACATATCCTAATGCATTACCTACGTATGGACCAAGTATATAAATTACAATTTTCACATCTTACAATAGTTTTAACATTAAATACACTTTCCTTTGATTACCACATTATTTGAAATCTAACATAAATAATAATATTCGTTTCAAAAGTTGCTCACAGTTTCTTTAACATGACACGAAAAGAATCGAAAAAGAAATTCAAAACATTGCTTATATTAATTTATCTAAATTCATAAAGAAAAAAATTATTATATGTACAGTTGTCGTTACATCCTTACCTCTCAGCCCCCCTCCCCCTCCACCTGCAGGTTATACACTACTGGCCATTAAAATTACTACACCAAGAAGAAATGCAGATGATAAACAGGTATTCATTGGACAAATATATTATAATTGAACTGATATGTGATTACATTTTCACCCAACTTGGGTGCATTGATCCTGAGAAATCAGTACCCAGAACAACCACCTCTGGCCGTAATCACGGCGTTGATACAGCTGGGCATTGAGTCAAACAGATCTTGGATGGCGTGTACAGGTACAGCACCCCCTGCAGCTTCAACACGATACTACAGTTCATCAAGCGTAGTGACTGGCGTATTGTGACGAGCCTGTTGCTCGGCCACCATTGACCAGACGTTATCAGTTGGTGAGATCTCTGCAGAATGTGCTGGCCAGGGCAGCAGTCGAACATTTTCTGTATCCAGAAACGCCCATACAGGACCTGCAACCTGCGGTCGCAGGGATCGAATGAAGGGTAGAGCCACGGGTCGTAACACATCTGAAATGTAATGTCCACTGTTCAAAGTGCTGTCAATGCGAACAAGACGTGACAGAGACGTGTAACCAATGGCATCCCATACCATCACGCTGGGTGATACGCCAGTATGGCGATGACGAATACACTCTTCCAATGTGCGTTCACCGCGATGTCACCAAACACGGATGCGACCATCATGATGCTGTAAACAGAACCTGGATTCATCCAAAAAATGACGTTTTGCCATTCGTGAACCCAGGTTCGTCGTTGAGTACACCATCGCAGGCGCTCCTGTCTGTGATGCAGCGTCAAGGGTAACTGCAGCCATGGTCTCCTAGCTGATAGTCCATGCTGCTGCAAACGTCGTCGAACTGTTCGTGCTGATGGTTGTTGTCTTGCAAACGTCCCCATCTGTTGACTCAGGGATCGATACGTGGCTGCACGATCCGTTACAGCCATGTGGATAAGATTCCTGTCATCACGACTGCTAGTGATACGAACCCGTTTGGATCCAACACGGCGCACAGTGGGCCAGAATCTTGAAAACGTGGCCAAAAAGGAAAAAAAAGTTGGAAGATGGGGATTTTGGACTATCAGGTTGGCAGCAGCAATGCTGTGACAACTGAATGCTGGCTGTGCGGACGACCAGATGTTCATTTGTTTGGTAATATCTCAGGTCAAATGCGGCAGTTCATTGTTAGCGTGCGCGCAGCTGGCCAGGCTACAAAAACAGTCGTGTTGTTGAAGGAAGTTATTTATGTTTTGTGCAAGTGAAACCAATACGTTCAATATGGAATGTATTCCAGAAGATATGTACTAGTGAAAAAACACTTATATCACCATTAAATCATCAATTATGCACGTTTTTAATTCAATTAAGGTACTACAGGGAAATGAATGACAAAATCGTAAAATGCGCTTAAAAAATAGAGATAAGTTACGAATTCCACTACATTCCGCTTTCTTTTGCGCTGTGTACGCAAGTATATATTATTACCTTTGTAAATTAAGCTTCAAATCCTGCGACTAGCTGCGACTCTGGCTTTGAGCCACGTTTTAAGCGACACTTGCAAACTGTCATTGTTCAGACATCTTCAAAAATGACATTAGAATCAATTAATTATGAGTTTTATTTGTACAATTTAAATTACAATCGACACGTAGAAGCATTGTAAAGAATAAAATAATTAGAAAAATGACGAAAAGTGTAACACAGATTTTTTAAAATTTCAGTTTCATCTGATCCAGCGTATTCCAGAATCGGATTTTCGAGGAAAGATGTTTTTCTAATAACAAAAGAGTATTTGTCAAATGATTTGGAAGGGGTCATAGAACATTTGGAAAGGTCGTTGACAGAAAAAAGTGGACATACAATTAAAATTCCCTATGATATGAGGCCTACCATTTCGATTTTGTTAACGTAGTTAAGAAACAAGTATAAGGAAGCAACTCGGCGACAAGGATATTTTTTCAAGAAGAACGAAACCTGGGTAAATACAATAGTATATATTCCGATTGATTCGAAACCTGCAAGTCTGACTAAATCAACAGGCCGACCTGCCACAAAATTTGAAACATTATCTGATAGGTCTAAAAGAAGGAGAACTGAGGAGATTCGTACGAAGTTCAGTCCTGTCGAATTATCTTTCGCCGCGCAAATGAGTCTTCGATCTTCGGGGCACCCAGATGCTTGCGAAGATTGTGAAAGACGTCACACTCTCAAGTCCATCCAAGGTGAAAAAATACAAGGCAGGCTTGCGATTTTCAACATCATCGCCATCCTCATATGATGCAAATGAAGGTCTAGCACTCCTTTTCGACTTGAAATTGTCAAAAGAATCTTACCAGCATTTGAGAAATGGGGCTAAAGGAAAAGGCTTAAACACACTATATCCACCGTATTCAGCTGTTTTGGTAGCAAAAAAAGCTTGCTGCCCTCCAGACGTAACCCTCACTTTCACCGAATCAAAAGCTGAGGTACGGTTGCAAGCTTTGTTAGACCACACTGTTCAACGTGTTCTGCTGATGAAACGAGACGATATTTTACATATGAGTGATTCGGAAATGTCTAATATGGCCCTTATTTGTAAGTGGGGCTTTGACGGAACCTCCGGGCCAAACATGTATAAAATGAAGTTTTCAGATTCGAGTATTTCAGATGCAACTTTTTTTTTCACTTCGCTTGTTCCACTGAAACTTGCAGGTGTAAATGAAGAAACTAAAGAAGAAAAGATCTTATGGATTAATCCGAAGCCATCTTCAACCCTCTTTTGCAGACCACTGAAGTTAGAATTTACAAAGGAAACAGAGCAAACGTCTTTAAATGAGAAAGCGTATTACGACAAACAGATCGAACAAGTCCAGTCATTCGAAACAGTTATTCATGGGAAAGACATTTCCATTAAATACAATTTAAGCATGACCATGGTAGATGGTAAAGTGTGCAATGCTATCACCAACACGAAATCTGCGCAACGGTGCTATCTCTGCAACGCTACGTCTGCCCAATTTAATAACATTGACGATGTTTTGAAAAAACAAGTTACCGTCGATTATCTGCAGTACGGACTATCAACTCTTCACGCCTGGATTCGATGTTTTGAATGTTGTATTGATTTGGCCACCGGCGCCAACCTTGTGTGAATGCTCTGAAAAGCTAATCATTTGCATATCACAGCATTTTCTTCCTGTCGGTTAAATTTCGCGTCTTCGTGGTGTACTATTTTTAATGGCCAGTAGTGTACTATATCAATATTGATTTTTTAAGACATAGCTTAAGCTAGAATAATAGTAGCCACACGAGAAAACACATGAAGAGACAATACACATCATACGCAACACATACCAATAGTAATCCTTTATCACGTAGTATACAAACGCATAGTATGGCCGGTGTGGTACAGAGCTAACCAGAGTAAGCATGAATAATAAGTAAGCTAGTATACCACACGCCTCAGTAAGTAACTTCAGGAGGCGCTGCACAGGGATGTCGGCCTCGCGGTCACATACCGAGATCTTCTCCCTGGGTAGCGCAGGTATTACTTTTCATACTCTTATGTAACTTCTTTATCTTTTTTTACTTAATATGACTTCTGTATAACAATGCTCTTTGATGTAACGTCGATGTGAGTGTTTAATTCTGTATTTATGATAATTTACGCATTTGTAATAAAGCTATGAATATAATTTTAAAAGTAGTGTGCTGTAAAAGAATGTCAAAGCTAAAAATGGAATTGTAATACTCGTTCATGCATAGCGAAAGTAGTTTTGTAATCACGTAAAACTTGTAGGAAGTTCCTCCGCAACGGAACTGGATAGGCGGGAATAGAAAAGGTCGATCTGGCGGTCGAATTGCGAGTAGCCTCGGATGAGGAAGTGCGGCCGGCCGAAGTGGCCGTGCGGTTAAAGGCGCTGCAGTCTGGAACCGCAAGACCGCTACGGTCGCAGGTTCGAATCCTGCCTTGGGCATGGATGTTTGTGATGTCCTTAGGTTAGTTAGGTTTAACTAGTTCTAAGTTCTAGGGGACTAATGACCTCAGCAGTTGAGTCCCATAGTGCTCAGAGCCATTTGAACCATTTGAGGAAGTGCTGCAGCTTATTATTCATGGCATACTCTGGTTAGCTCTGTGCCATGAAAATTCGACGCTAAGAAGAGAAGTTTCAGGGCTTATTTCACAGGAAGAACCATGGACATTTCTACATCCTTTTTTGAATAGCACACGAGATCGACGCTGCCACCACCTTCATATCAATTTATCAATTGAGTACTGTATAATTGCATGGACCAGCTATGTGGTTTCGTTTTCAGTAATAATGTTGTGTTCCGTAAATATTGTGTTGAGCCAACTTAACCTTAGTCGTGTACCTAGACAGGGTTCTATTCCAACTGCTACGATGAATCCGAGTATCCTATTTTACTGAAGTGAAAAGCAATTATTTTCCTTAACGAACGGTTTAGAATCTGCTTACTGATGGCTTCATTATCATGCACTAGCATTGGGTTGTCAGATCGACAATGAAATGTAATAGGGGAAACTATGAGTGGAGTTGATAGTAAAACTGAAGAAGGATTCGCCTAATGCAAAATAACGAAACAGTTTATATTGACGGGCCAAAGACATCTCCAGTTAAAAGGCTGCCAACTAAATAACACTGGTGAAAAAGTGCGTGCTATTCCGCACCATGACGAGAAATAAGATACGCATTTACCATCTTGACGGGCATAAAACTAATACAAGCTGCGCACACCTAACTGAATCTAGTGATTTTCAGTGAGGAGGATAGGTACAAGCCTAACCACGGGTAACACAAAACCTACACAAACGGATACAAGGACCTCCAACAAACTGAATTCATGACATCAAGTTTCATTCGAAATAACAAGTTTCACACGCAAAAAATCATTTAAATAGAAATTTAGTCACTCCCTGTGTCTGAAGATGCTGACAGCTACACATTTAAAAGCATCCTAACTTACAAAATCCAACCCGACTGTCTGCATTTCAGCAAAGCGTTCACCCGCACCAGATCTTCACAGCAGTCTCTTCCCCCAATATGTCAAGGAAAGGTAAACGGCATCTCCCTGGCCTCCCAGAGAAAGAAGAACAGAAACCTTCACTGGTTAGAAGATCCATCACCGTACCCCCATTTCACGCACGTTGCTGTCCCTGGATTTAGTACAAGAGAAGTCATGAGCTTGCAGATCACAAATGGCTGACAAAAAAAAAAAAAGTTCTACAGAAACCATCTCGCAGTAATCAGCACGTGAAAGGAAGATGAAGTACACAGCTATTATTAATACAGAGTACTGACAAGTCAGTGAATGACAACATTATGGAGCCGGCCGTGGTGAGTGAGCGGTTCTAGGTGCTTCAGTCTGGAACCGCGCGACCGCTACGGTCGCTGGTTCGAGTCCTGCCTCGGGCATGGGTGTGTGTGATGTCCTTAGGTTAGTTAGGTTTAAGTAGTTTTAAGTTCTAGGGGACTGATGACCTCAGATGTTAAGTCCCATAGTGCTCAGAGCCAGCTGAACAACATTATGGAAGAGGTACGAAAATATTGTACGTCATCAGAGTTTCCCGTTTTAGCTTACTGTCTTCAGAAATAAGATACGAGACTGAAAATGTCATACACAGTAAATTAAATGAGTACCAGATGATGTGCAGTATAATAGAAAGAAAACTAGATAACAATTGCACAAAAACACAAATAAAATTTTGTAAATTACTGGTTACGTCCGTTTTGAACTATGGCTCAAAGTTGCCCACACTAGGAACGCTACACAAAATGCGTATACAAACCACTGAAATGAAATTTATAAGAATTTATAATTTATAAGATCTGAGTGATCAAATGAGGAATGAAGATGTCGGAGCTGATTTGGGAATCTGTTCAGTTCATCATCACAAGTCGCTGTGCTCACTACAGATCGCCGTGACCCCGTGAACCAAGCGTCTCCATCCTGGACGGTTAACAGCTTCTCTTAGTACCCACTGAAGAGGTAGGCCAGACATCTTCTTGATTTGATCAGTCCATTTGTTCTCTGCTCTTCCCTTCGGCCCCTTGCCATCGATCTTTCCTTCCATGATTTTTTCTCTAGGTTTTCTTCATGTCTTCTCCAAATAAGGCCAAAGAATTGGAGAATGTTTTGGCTGACACGAGAAGAAAGGAGCGTGGAGATACTTAATTGCTCAGTCTTCCTATTTCATCTTCACAGCTTCACGTGTCACAGATGGCTGACCCAAGATAGAGGAAAGAAATGCACGACTTCTAGTTCCTTTAGTTAACCTATAAATTGGACCTATACTCCTCGATCAGTTATCATGAGTTTGGACTTGCTGAGATTGAGGTCCAATCCATATGATACGTTAATTTCTTATTTCTGTTAATATGTCAGCAAGTTCATCTTGGCTGCTGACTAAAAGCACGATGCCATTAGCAAATCGGAGCTTGTTAACAGTTATACCACCAATTGAGATGCGTTTAATCCAAGCATCAAGAGCATTCCTAATGACGCGTTTTGTATGGATGTTGTACAGTTGGCGTGACAGAACATAACCCTGTCTGACACTTTTGATACACTGATGACATCAGACGTGCCAGAACTTTTCTTCACAGCTGTGAGGTGATTATAGTGTAGACTCTGTTCAGTTAAGGAGACGAAAAGAAAAGAAAATATAGTGGCTAGAACCTATCGATAGGGTGCCCCAAGGAAGAATAATAAAACAAGTACTGAACAGTAAACGACAAAGAAGAAGGAAGAGATGCATACTTTGAGATCGAAACAGGTGAAGCGTCTACTCCTTGAGGTGAAGAAGACACCAATAAGTATAGAAATATATGAGTGCATATTGCAAAATAGTGGCCCTGCAGTTCATCAGCCCTTCGAGACCTTAGACTGGCCCTGAGAATCGTACAGTCTTCTCACCCGGTCCAGATGACTTTCCTGTGTTGAGCTATTTCATTTGATTTTCCTCCATGTATCTTACTTAACACCTGTTATTATGGCGGTCGTGCGATATTTACAGTGAGGTGCAATCTTTATCTGCATTTTATATGTAGATAAAGATAAATTGCAAGCAGGAGATAAGCAAGGAAAGCTATGTCTGTGGTCGGCTCAGAGTCGCTGAGTACAGTAGTGCGTTCTCAGCTCCGCTAAAGCTGCTGGCGGTGCGTCCGTTAGCAGACCTGGGAGAGCAGGAGTTTCACTGCGTGGTCAGCCACACTGCGCGTAGGGCCTTGTAAGGCAGGAACGCTGAGTGCGTGCCCTGTGACGTATTAGCCCGCCAGCCGTCACCGCGTGTGCTCTCTGACACAACTGCATCGAATGCCGGCACCCGAGCCTCGCGCAGGATTGGCGGTTATCTCTGAAACACGCCAGTTTAACGTGACTGTTAAACCTGCTCAAAATAACCGATTTCTGTAATAACCGTTTTTTGTGTTTTTATTCCTGTTGCTTCCTGTAATAAACATAGAAATCGAACAAAGACTGAAAAATTTTGACTTCAATAGGCAAGCACGGGAACGTCTAGTCCTTCCACTGTTCGCTGCTTTGCTTTTCCCAAAAAGTGACTGAATACTGCAAAAGATCAGCGGTATTCTCCTACTGACTCTAATTTTTTGAAACTATGATCAAAAATCAAGTTGTAATCGGGGATCGTTCCACTATCTGAACATTTCGAATAGTCAGTGCGAAAGGGTGAAAACTGAGGTTGAAGGACTCTGTTTTTCGTGTTAGTTTGTCGGTTTTCAAGGGCTACAAGCATATTATGCAGACATAAGCAGCAGATCGGCAATTTTCTGTACTATACTGCTATGAATGACTTATTGTTCAGTTTTTAAAAATGGTTCAAATGGCTCTGAGTACTATGGGACTTAACTTCTAAGGTCATCAGTCCCCTAGAACTTAAAACTACTTAAACCTAACTAACCTAAGGACATCATACATATCCATGCCCGAGGCAGGATTCGAACCTCCGACCGTAGCGGTCGCGCGGTTCCAGACTGTAGTGCCTAGAACCGCTAGGCCATCTCGGCCGGCTGTTCAGTTTTTAAATTTATTAATATTACCATAATTTCCTTTCTCTTTTATTATTTATTTTAAAGCAAATGAAGCATTGTTCTTCATTGCTACGTCACTTCGTAAAAATACTTTCGGATTACGATTGGTCGCATTCTGCAATTCAGCGGGTGTCCGACATGACAGAGAGAAACTACAGCATGGATCATGTGGGGGCCAAGTCTTGTACACTCCATGTACACGCGTACCTTAAGCGACACGCGGCAACAGGGACGTAATTGTCTCCAAAGTGCTGTACCAATCTTTACGCCTTTTTTGTTGTTCATTTCTGTCGACATTATTATTAAAACAGCACAAGTCACTCTTCCCAGTTTCTATAATAACGTAATATGACAAACAAATGCAAATTTTACGAGTAAAAATTATTCTATGTTTTTTTAAAATGATTTATGTATAAACGAAAGCTTTTAGCACTGCTGATTTGACTAATCGATATTTCATTTTTTAGTCGGTTATTAGTAAAAAATGAAAAAAAACACCTGTTATATAGGGGACCTAATAAATACCGAAAAATACCGGTTATTCCTAACTGAAATACCGGTATCGGTTTTAACCAGTCGGTTTTTCCCTTCCGTAGCCTCAGATCCAAACAGATACACGCGCTTCGAACAGACAGAAACAGATGACAGTTCATCAGCTGATTGGCCAGCGTATGTAAACAGAGTTCTCGCACTGACCGCCAGGAGCGCTGTGAAACGCTTTCTCCTTGCTACAGCGGGTGCCCCACGAAATAACTTGCTTTGACTTTTGTAGTATTCCTGCTTCTTTTACTGTTTTCTTCACTTAGTTACCAGAAACCTGGTAGTATTCGTTCCACTGGAAATGTTTCATAATGTTTTTCCTGCTGTTATGCGAACTTTAAAATAAACTTCTCTTCTAAAAGAAGTGTTGAACGGAATTATGCGTCGCGCGTATCTTATTTTCGCTGCGGACAGGAACACGATAACGAGATCGCAAGTACAACGCACACAATTTGCGACAGAAGGTTGTCAGCCGTTGGCGTCAGAAGTCAAATTTAATGAGAAACGAGTTCCCGACGCAGCTTCATAGGCAAACTCACCGACACAGGAACTTCTTATTTTGAACTGTATACACTAGTGGTCATTAATATTGCAACACCATGAAGACGGCATGCAACAAATGTCAAACTGGCAGCCAGGTGCACTACGCGCCTCGATATGCAAATGATTAACATTTCAGAGCAACACATGAGTAGGGGAAATGTTATATACAGTCTGTATGTAAATAAGGATTACGTAGCTCGTTTCTCATTCGGAAATCACATTTGAATGTTGTTTTTTTTTGTAAGGAGACCTTGTAATGCCTTGCGCAAGAACGAGAAACACCTACCAGCAAGTGTCGGCATTAGCCAGTAGTAGAATGACTGCCAGTAGAACCGGCCGGCCGGAGCGGCCGAGCGGTTCTAGGCGCTACAGTCTGGATCCGCGCGACCGCTACGTCGCAGGTTCGAATCCTACCTCGGGCATGGATGTGTGTGATGTACTTAGGTTAATTAGGTTTAAGCATTTCTAAGTTCTAGGGGACTGATGACCTCAGGAGTTAAGTCCCATAGTGCTCAGAGCCATTTGAACCTGTGGTTTACCTTTCTCCCATTTTGCTGCCGTCTTTGGTCGAGATCCTACAACTGTGTAACTTTTTTATTTCATTATTGTTTGTAGTCGTGTGTGTTAACTGGTTTCCTATTCTTAAAGTTTTGTGAATGTCTGTGTTGTAATGTTAACTTGAAGTAATTTACTTTAGCGATGGTGGTTATGGCTGAAACCGGTTTTCTTGTCGACTCCAGTTTAACCTCATTGTTAAAATTGTTCAAAACAACCGGTTTCTGAAATAACCAATTTTCGATCTTTCCGTCGAGGTGTGTTCCGCCTATGCAACTAAATGGAAGGCAGTTTGTTTTTTACTAAACGCGTTCCGCTTCTTTTATTTACGAAGCATCTTCAGTGGCAATTTCCAGTGTTGTTACTACACATGTGTCACCCTGGAGGTGCGTTCATTCGGTCCCCATGCTCCATCTGGCCAATTTACGGCGTTTTTCACCCACATATATTGCAATACATCAGCTGCAACATTTAATTTTTGGCTTTCCAAGTTAAAGATATCGGTAGATTTTGCACAACCAGTTTTTAACATACTTTTTCGTTTACAAATGTTTAGTCGCAACAGATTCGCCAAGTGTTGCGCAAGAAAATCGGCACTACATGGCGTCATGCACCACATGCTGATGGAGCTGCCGGCCGGGGTGGCCGTGCGGTTCTAGGCGCTACAGTCTGGAACCCGCTACGGTCGCAGGTTCGAATCCTGCCTCGGGCATGGATGTGTGTGATGTCCTTAGGTTAGTTAGGTTTAAGTAGTTCTAAGTTCTAGGGGACTGATGACCTCAGATGTTAAGTCCCACAGTTCTCAGAGCCATTTTTGAACTGATGGAGCTATACCACACAACTGACAGCCACCAGAAAGCTGTAAAACTTTTGGTGTATGAGTGCTCAAAGTAACCAAGGCGGTCAATGTATACTCGGTTTACGGTATCTGACGAAATGAGTCGCTAAATCGGACTGAAACTATACTGCAATTAACTTTTACCACAAATAATTAGAAAACGTAAATTTGTATACTGAAATTCCTTATCGTGCAGTCAGTGACGTGCGCTACAATGTGTGACGTCACAGTACGTGACATGCAGTTGCAACGTACAAAACTAACAGAATAAGAAGTCTGCATAAAATTACAAATTGAATTTTGAAAAAATATATATGTCCAAAATGCTTTTATTAAAATGGCCTGTAATTCTATGTACTCAAACTAAGTAAAGTCCCGAGCACTAAAAGACAATCAGTTCTACTTCGCATAGTCGGTAATTTGGACAGGAGGCATTATGTAAAGTATAATGGGGGTTAAGAAATTAACCACTCTTCAAAGTCATTTTCCCTACACAAGGAATGCCAAGTGTAACACTATCACATGAGGGCTACAAGAGCACCTGTTCAAAATGTAGTCTGCCACATTCGTCACACATCCACGCACAGGCACGTGAAGTACGAGGTGCGACAATCATGTAATGAGACTGATGTGAAAAAAAAATGTTGTTTACCGTTTTAGTCAACTTTAGTGTTGTCTCCTTCTAAGTAGTTCCCTTCTGATTGCACACACTTTTTCCAGCGCTTCTGTCATTGATGGTAACATTTCTGGAACTCATCTTCTGTAATATCCTCCAAGACCCTCGTCACAGCTTTTTGGACATCTTTTGTTGTTTGGAAATAGTGTCTCTTGACCGCCGTTTTGACTCTTGGAAATAGAAAAAAGTCGCACAGAGCGATATCTGGTGAATAAGGTGGCTGTGGTAGTACTGAAATTTGTTTTGAGGTTAAAAATTGCTGTACTGACAGAGAAGTATGGGATGGCGCATTATCGAGATGCAGAATCCAATTATCAGCAATGTTGGCACGGACACGAAGAACTCATTTACGAAGTCTTTCTAAAATTTCTTTGCAGTAATATTGGTTAACTGTTTGTCCAGGAGGCACCCACTCTTTATGAACAATTCCCTTGGAATCAAAGAAGCACACAAGAATGCATTTCACTTTTGACTTTGACATGTGGGCTTTCTTTGGTCTGGGTGATCCTTTGAGCACCATTGCGAACTTTGGCGTTTTGTCTCTGGATCGGACAGAAAAAACCAAATTTCATCACCAGCGATAACACGTCTCAACAATTCTGGATTGATTTCTGTTTGCTCTAACAGATCGGATGGCACATTTTTCCGTGTTTCTCGCTGTTGTGGTGTGAGATTTTTGGGGACCATTTTTGCAAAAATCTTTCTCATACCAAGATCTTCAGTTATTATTAGACGAACCGTTTCTCAACTGATGTTCAATTCTTCTGCAATCATTTTCACAGTAATCTTCGATCAGATCGTACGAGTTCACGCACCCTGGCTAAGTTGACATCCGTCTGTGAGGTTGATGATCGTCCACTGCGGTCTTCATCTTCAACATCCGTTCCGCCTTCACTAAAAAATTTTGCCGAAAAAAAACTTGAGCTTTTGACATAATCGCCTTTCCAAAAGCCTTCTGAAGCTTACCGTAAGTTGTCGCGCGTTTTCGCCGAATTTAACGCAAAAAGAAATGGCATACTGTTGCGCAATATTATGCGGTTCCATATCCGTGACGAGAGACACAAACACATGTCAACGTATTACAGCAAAACTCACGACTGAGCAGTTGCATCGATGTGCTGCTTGGACTAGAAGTAGCTTATAGACCAAGGTCAAAGATATTGCGCCTACGCAAGCCTGCAGGATTGCCACATCTTGCAAAGAAAATCAGTCTCATTACTTTATTGTCGCACCTCATATTCATGAGGGGGCATCAAATATAATTCCCAAAAGATGGCCGGCCGGAGTGGCCGTGCGGTTCTAGGCGCTACAGTCTGGAACCGCGTGACCGCTACGGTCGCAGGTTCGAATCCTGCCTCGGGCATGTCCTTAGGTTAGTTAGGTTTAAGAACTAAGTTCTAGGAGACTGATGACCTCAGATGTTAAGTCCCATAGTGCTCAGAGCCATTTGAACCATTTGAACCCAAAAGATGCAAATTGTTACTCTCAAATATTACACAGTGGCTTTCTATTTATAATACTTCCCACGAGGAAAAGTGTGCTAGGATTAACAAACACGTTGGATTTCAGTAAATAATCTCCACGCTTACTAACTAGTAGGATAACTGGAAGAAACTTGTTTGCCCCTCGTCTTGTAAAGACGTCGTCCCAGTTGGTTTCTTCACCGCTGGCCGAAGGCTCTGATGCGCATGCAGTAAACAACGCGTAATGGGGTGCCAAACAGGAAAAAATTCAGTTATATTAAAACTGAAATTACGGAGTATTGGGATGTCATTCGATTTTATTTCTATTTGTACAAGCAAAGAAACCGAGAAAAATATTCTGAAAGGGCCGGCCGGAGTGGCCGAGCGGTTCTGGGCGCTACAGTCTGGAGCCGCGCGACCGCTACGATCGCAGGTTCGAATCCTGCCTCGGGCATGGATGTGTGTGGTGTCCTTAGGTTAGTTAGGTTTAAGTAGTCCTAAGTTCTAGGGGACTTATGACCACAGCAGTTGAGTCCCATAGTGCTCAGAGTCATCTGAACCATTTATTCTGAAAGGCAGTCTGTCATTATCCATAGCCAAGTTTCCGGATCGTAATCGTTTGTAGAGCAAGGCAAAATACACAGTAAAGATCTCCACACGACCTTAGAATTCACACGAGCTAGCACAAGAACATCATCCGAGGCAGTTTCCCATCAAACTGTTCCGTCTTTACATGAGATCAGATTTCATAAACAGTTTCATGTATTACCATCTCGGAAAGGGGTCGCAGATTAGTAGTGGGCTCTCTTAGCAGTATGACGCCTGCCCTCTCAGGGCACACCTTTAATTTGTTCATTATTTCTATCAATAAGCACTGACAGTAACTAAAATTTGTAATTATCATTTCCTGATGAATTGAGTGATATTGAAATTATTATTAACAAGTTCTCAATGCAGGTAACTTTCAGCACGGTTGGAGCTGTATTAATGTTTGAACGGTAAATATAAGTAATAAAGGTTCGCTTATTGGCTCCCAGCGTTGTAGGTGAATCCCCTCTGTCTTTCTTTTCCAGTACGCTACAGCTCTTGCCGACCCGGCCGCCATCACGATATGTGATCATCTGGCGCTTCGTTTGACGAGTCTGTCTTGTAATCCTACCTACTCGCTAACCTCCCGTGACAATATCTTCCAATACGGTGCAATAAAACATAGCAACAGAAATGTAATAAACATGCGCAGTGACGTTGCATAAACGAGAGAGTTACAATAAGTATGTTTTTGGATAGGGTCCGCCTTTAGCAAAACACAATTTTATTTTTTTTTAACCCAAAGATGTTTCGCTGCAGTTGCAGCATCTTCACGGGCTTTTATTTTTCATCTGTTAAAGATAAAGAGTGTCCTTTGCTGTTTGTATACATGTAGCTATTAGTTTTTAAATCGTAATTACAGATATTTGAAAAAAAAACACATAAATTACGAATTCATACCTTTTTACTACATGGTGTGGTTTTTCTGATGTGTTTTGTTCCTACAGTGACCGTTTTGTTGCACAATTTGTCATCTGCAACCACTTATACCTTAAAGTAGATAAACTGTTTAACCCAAAATTACGATCTGAAAACTCGTTATTTCTGTGCCTGAAATTATTTAATTCTATGTGTATGTTGTGGTGTCACCGCCAGACACCACACTTGCTAGGTGGTAGCTTAAATCGGCCGCGGTCCATTTAGTACATGTCGGACCCGCGTGTCGCCACTGTGTGATCCCAGACCGAGCGCCACCACAAGGCAGGTCTCGAGATACGGAATAGCACTCGCCCCAGTTGTACGACGACTTTGCTAGCGACTACACTGACGAAGCTTTTCTCTCATTTGCCGAGAGACAGTTAGAATAGCCTTCAGCTAAGTCCATGACTACGACCTAGCAAGGCGCCAATAGCCTTACATAGTTTGATAGTTATCGTATGAAATGTCTCATCAAGAATGCTGTATTCACAACAAGGATAAATAAAAGTTAAGTATTCGAGGAGCTGCATACTTTTCTTATTAGCATTCACTACTTATCCTGTTCCAGAATTCACGCCCGTCTGCGTTAGATAGCGTGCATTTCGGCCTCCTCTATCTACAAGGTGTTGGCACATTTACCAACACATCATATGTCTACACTCCTGGAAATGGAAAAAAGAACACATTGACACCGGTGTGTCAGACCCACCATACTTGCTCCGGACACTGCGAGAAGGCTGTACAAGCAATGATCACACGCACGGCACAGCGGACACACCAGGAACCGCGGTGTTGGCCGTCGAATGGCGCTAGCTGCGCAGCATTTGTGCACCGCCGCCGTCAGTGTCAGCCAGTTTGCCGTGGCATACGGAGCTCCATCGCAGTCTTTAACACTGGTAGCATGCCGCGACAGCGTGGACGTGAACCGTATGTGCAGTTGACGGACTTTGAGCGAGGGCGTATAGTGGGCATGCGGGAGGCCGGGTGGACGTACCGCCGAATTGCTCAACACGTGGGGCGTGAGGTCTCCACAGTACATCGATGTTGTCGCCAGTGGTCGGCGGAAGGTGCACGTGCCCGTCGACCTGGGACCGGACCGCAGCGACGCACGGATGCACGCCAAGACCGTAGGATCCTACGCAGTGCCGTAGGGGACCGCACCGCCACTTCCCAGCAAATTAGGGACACTGTTGCTCCTGGGGTATCGGCGAGGACCATTCGCAACCGTCTCCATGAAGCTGGGCTACGGTCCCGCACACCGTTAGGCCGTCTTCCGCTCACGCCCCAACATCGTGCAGCCCGCCTCCAGTGGTGTCGCGACAGGCGTGAACGGAGGGACGAATGGAGACGTGTCGTCTTCAGCGATGAGAGTCGCTTCTGCCTTGGTGCCAATGATGGTCGTATGCGTGTCTGGCGCCGTGCAGGTGAGCGCCACAATCAGGTCTGCATACGACCGAGGCACACAGGGCCAACACCCGGCATCATGGTGTGGGGAGCGATCTCCTACACTGGCCGTACACCACTGGTGATCGTCGAGGGGACACTGAATAGTGCACGGTACATCCAAACCGTCATCGAACCCATCGTTCTACCATTCCTAGACCGGCAAGGGAACTTGCTGTTCCAACAGGACAAGGCACGTCCACATGTATCCCGTGCCACCCAACGTGCTCTAGAAGGTGTAAGTCAACTACCCTGGCCAGCAAGATCTCCGGATCTGTCCCCCATTGAGCATGTTTGGGACTGGATGAAGCGTCGTCTCACGCGGTCTGCACGTCCAGCACGAACGCTGGTCCAACTGAGGCGCCAGGTGGAAATGGCATGGCAAGCCGTTCCACAGGACTACATCCAGCATCTCTACGATCGTCTCCATGGGAGAATAGCAGCCTGCATTGCTGCGAAAGGTGGATATACACTGTACTAGTGCCGACATTGTGCATGCTCTGTTGCCTGTGTCTATGTGCCTGTGGTTCTGTCAGTGTGATCATGTGATGTATCTGACCCCAGGAATGTGTCAATAAAGTTTCCCCTTCCTGGGACAATGAATTCACGGTGTTCTTATTTCAATTTCCAGGAGTGTATTTATATAATGTTTCACTTACATTTTCCTTTTAATCATCTTCATCAGTGTCAAACACTATGTACTTAGTTGCCACTGTCACTGTCACTGGAAGTGTTTCACAGCTTTACCAGCCGTAAAAACAAAACACGGCGGACAATGGAACAGTTGAAGCTGTAAAAACAAGATGGATGACAGTGGAACAGTTATTTTGCGTTGAGGCCGGTGGTCGTGCCCTTTCTTCTAAACTTCGCGACGACTTAAAACTCACACCAAAATTTTACGCTGTCCACAACGACAAAATTTACTGAATGTAAGCTCGTATGCCCTCGTCTTCTTGTCTCACCAAAGGACCAACGAAATAAATAGCAAGCACGTGGTCAGGAGGAAGTTTTACAGACGCGAAATTTAACCGATACCAAGAAGATGCTGTGATATGCAAATGATTAGCTTCTCAGAGCATTCACACAAGGTTGGCACTGGTGGCGACACCTACAACGTGCTGACATCAGGAAAGTTTCCAACCGATTTCTCATACACAAACGGCAGTTGACCGGCGTTGCCTGGTGAAACGTTGTTGTGATGCCTCGTGTAAGGAGGAGAAATGCGTACCATCACGTTTCCGACTTTGATAAAGGTCCGATTGAAGCCTATCGAAATTGCGGTTTATCGTGTGGGGACATTGCTGCTCGCGTTGGTCGAGATTCAATGACTGTTAGCAGAATATGGAATCGGTGGTTTCAGGAGGGTACTACGGTACGCCGTGCTGGATCCCAACGGCCTCGTATCACTAGCAGTCGAGATGACAGGCATCTTATCCGCATGGCTGTTAACGGATCGTGCGGCCACCTCTCGATCACTGAGTCAACAGATGGGGACGTTTACAAGACAACAACCATCTGCACGAACAGTTCGACGACGTTTGCAGCAGCATGGACTATCAACTCGGAGACCTTGGTGCGGTTGCCCTTGACGCTGCATCACAGGCAGGAGCGCTTGAGATGGTGTACTCAACGACGAACCTGGGTGCACGAATGGCAAAACGTCATTTTTTCGGATGAATCCAGGTTCTGTTTACAGCATCATGGTTCAAATGGCTCTGAGCACTGGGGACTTAACATCTGTGGTCATCAGTCCCCTAGAACTTAGAACTACTTAAACGTAACTAACCTAAGGACATCGCATACATCCATGCCCGAGGCAGGATTCGAGCCTGCGACCGTAGCGGTCACGCGGTTCCGGACTGAAGCGCCTAGAACCGCACGGCCGGCTACAGCATCATGATGATCGCATCCGTGTTTTGTGACATCGCGGTGAACGCACATTGGAAGCGTGTATTCGTCATCGCCATACTGGCGTATCACCCGGCGTGATGGTATGGGCTGCCATTGGTTACACGTCTCGGTCACCTGGTGATCGCATTGACGGCACTTTTAACAGTGGACGTTACGTTCCAGATGCGTTATGACCCGTGGGTCTACCCTTCATTCAATCCCTGCGAAACCCTAAATTTCAACAGGATAATGCACGACCGCATGTTGCAGGTCCTGTATGGTCCTTTCTGGATACAGAAAATGTTCGACTGCTGCCCTGGCCAGCACATTCTCCAAATCTCTCACCAATTGAAAACGTCTGGTCAATGGTGGCCGAGCAACTGTCTCGTCAGAATACGCCAGTCACTACTCTTGATGAAGTGTGGTATCGTGTTGAAGGTACATGGGCAGCTGTACCTGTACACGCCATCTATGCTCTGTTTGACTCAATGCCCAGGAGTATCACGGCCGTTATTACGGCCAGAGGTGGTTGTTCTGATTTATCAGGATCTATGCACCCAAATTTCGTGAAAATGTAATCACATGTCAGTTCTAGTATAATATATTTGTCCAATAAATACCCGTTCATTATCTGTAGTTCTGCTCGGTGTAGCAGTTTTAAAGGCCAGTAGTGTATATCAAGTTTAATTGAGGTTCCCCAGCGTCGCTTACGCCGTCTGACAAAAAAAGTTAACTTTGTACACGTATGCACCATCGACGTGTATCTAAATGATTGGAACTGCCACTCTCTGTGGGAGTTGGAACGGCCACCAGAGTGCGTTAGTGTTATTCGTGTTTTGTATTGTTACTGGGACTAAGATATATAAGGGGTGCAAAAAGCGTCAGATGGTGAGCGACCGCTGTGAACGGTGTGGAGATGCTATGTAAACTTGTCAGACAGTGTTGTCAGCACCTAACAGAGCGTGGCAGGGGCCTCATTGTGGGTCACCATTTGGCCGACTTGTTGAATTGTACACTATCTAGATCTGTGGAGTATCTGGATTTGACAATGTTCCGATGTTGGACTGCATGGGAATGGGAAAGCAGATTCAGTTCAAGGTTCTGGTGGACAATGTCTGACCACCACAAGGTTCGATGGACGTAACGTGCATCAAGCACATCATGATCTCTTCAGTTCTGTATCTGCCATCCGAGAAGAAGTAATGGTGGTGTCATGCCACACCACTGGTCGGAGACCAAGGAACTGCAGTCCCATGCGTTGGCTGCGTTCATCACCACAGCACAAACGGCTTCTTTGGAATGGTGACTTGACCGGGAAGCATGGAATGCTGGTGAACGGTGTCGCACTGTGTTCATCAGTGAAACGCGGTTCGGTACGACCCTGGATGACTACCATTGAGGAGTAAGGCGACGACATACGAAGAGGTACCATTCTTCCAGTGTTTTGGAGAGGCGCATGATGCTTGCAGCCATCAGGTATGACAGATGTAACCCTCATGGTGCAGCAGCACGGTATAGATGTCCCGTGTCCTCATGTGTCACCTCTTTCTCGACAATATTGTGGTGCCTTTGTCAACAGGACAATGGTGGCCCACACATGGCATGTGTCTCTATGAAATGTCTGCGTGGCATTGGAGTATTTCCATGGGCAGCAAGATCCCCAGGTCTTTCCCCGATAGAACACGTGTGGATTCAGTT
This sequence comes from Schistocerca serialis cubense, assembly GCF_023864345.2. NCBI lineage: Eukaryota > Metazoa > Arthropoda > Insecta > Orthoptera > Acrididae > Schistocerca > Schistocerca serialis. The sequence goes on from NC_064646.1 coordinate 10,910,148, forward strand.
CGGACGTCAACTCCATCCCTGCTCCCAGTATCCAGGACTTCAAAAGTCCAATCAAAACAGTTATGGTACCTCAGGTTCAAATGGCTCTGAGCACTAAGGGACTCAACTGCTGAGGTCATAAGTCCCCTAGAACTTAGAACTACTTAAACCTAACTAACCTAAGGACATCACACACATCCATGCCCGAGGCAGGATGCGAACCTGCGACCGTAGCAGTCGCGCGGCTCCGGACTGAGCGCCTAGAGCCGCTAGACCACCGCGGTCGGCATGGTGCCTCAGGAAAGGATACAGCGCCTTTATGACACCTCCCCCCCCCCCCCCCCCCCAATCGAATCAGCTCATGCATCTAGCTCAGATAAATCAAACAGATAAGCAGATAAACTGTTAACAGTTTTTTATTTTTCAACAATGATGTAATCACCATCGTTTTCACCCACCTTTTGCCATCTAATGTGCAACGTCTTACTGGTAAGTTCTTTGTCAGTTTTACACGATTTCGTAATCACTGCAATAACATTGCATGCCATCTCAAACTGTGAAGTTTCATTTCGTTTATTTCTCCAGTTCTGGCTTCTTCGCTTTTTTTTTAACGGGCTGTGTCCGTTGTAGCACCTCACACATTCACGTGCGCCTATTATCTCATACATTTTCCAGTATTCACCAAGTGTAAAACTCGAGTCTACTACCTTTTCAGACACAGTGCCTGGCCAGAGTCTTTATAGTACCATAAAGACTTTTACAGGCAGTATGCCTAAGACTATAGTAGACTCGAGTTTTACACTTGATGACTGCTGGAAAATACGAGAGGGGACTAGACAATAATATGATATTTTTACAGTTTTGAACATAGCTGTTGTTCAGCAACGATGAATATAAAAGAATGATTTGAGAAAAACAGCCAACCAATTGGAGGCATAAAGGTTTATTAACAACCCTTGACCATGGTTTCAACAACTGTAAAATTGTCTTACTGTCTTACATGAAACGAGCTTCATTGCTCTGAAACTTGTCTTCGACAATATGTGATTCTACGTGTCCACGTATTTTTGAGGAAGTCAGTTTTACAGTTGTTGAAACCATGGCCAAGGGTTGTAAATAAACCTTTATACCTGCAAATGCGTGGCTGATTTTCTCAGATCATTTATCGTATTTTTACATTAAAAGATAAACCGCTAACACTTTTTTAATTTTTAATCAATGATGTAATCACCCTCATTATCAGCAATGTTTTGCCATCTAGAGTTCAAATTTTCGTTGCTGTATCGATAAAAATCAATTGGTTTTTGAACAAAATGTCTGGAGATAGCATCTTGGACATCATCCACATTTCCTCATTTTTTTGTCACTTAGAAAATGTTGTAGCGACCGGAATAAATGGAAATCCGATGGCGCCATATCGGGCAAATATGGTGAGTGAGACAATTCATTATTATTTTCAGGTTTCATATTGCAATATCTTGTTGCAAAATAAGGCCTTTTCTACTGTCAATCGCTGGACGTTTTTCGATTAAAATCTGATTTTTCAGTAAAGGTCTGCATTCACAGTTTGTCCAGGTTTCAGCACTACAAAATGAACGACTTCGCGAATATTCCATCAAAGACACAAAAGTGCATTTTTGGAATGTAAGACTGGCTTAGCTATACTTCGTGGCGATTCAATCTGAAAGAACCGCTGCATTTTGCTTTTTAGATTATTATAGAATACTCACTTCCCTAACGATCAAAAAACGTTTCCTTGTTGTGCCGCTCAAGCAAACACTTGCATGTGGTAGATCGGTTAGATTTGTTTGTCTTCACCAACCTGCTGCAAATGTTCGTGGATGGTCGACTATGGTTGGTTAAGAGTGTTTGACAATTTGTCGATTGCCTGACACGAATTTGCTTCCACTTCAACCCTTTAACATGTCGTTGTCTAAAGTTGTTGGTCTTCCTGATCGATACGAGTCGGAAATACCAAAATTATCGGATCTGATCTTAGGTAAACCACTTTTGGCATTTACGAACGCCTAATTCACTTGGATAAGCATCGCAGATGTTTTTGTTAGTAATTGTTGCGTTATTACCCTTGCGAAACTCAAAAAGCTTACGCTGCCGAGTACGTACCTCCTCCAGTATTTGGCTGGTCGTTTCAACATAAATTAAAAAAAAAGATTTAATTATTTACTAGTAAGTAAGTCACTCTAACGTTGGAAAAAGACGACATTACGTACTTTCCGGTCCCTTAATATACAAGATAATAGACGCTTGCGAATAAGACGGATGTAAACGTACTGTTGCGTACTTGACGCCTAGGAACTTTCCTTCAGTATGATGAAGTGCAGTCCATAAACTGTAGATGGTCCCTTGACTGCCTGAAAATAAATATTCCTTATAACAGCTTCTAGTGGTTCACGATTTCATCCTTTATGTGCCCTGACGCCGTACAATACTGCCTACTCCATCCAGCACATTTCCAGTGTAAATCGGTCCGGGCAGAAGCTCCAAGATACTTCAACGTTGTGACTGGATCCAGTGACCTCACAGTTAAACTATATCGGACATGTTAGTCTACGTGTGCATATTACGTTACATTTAGTTACATTTAGAGTCCGCTGAAGATATTTGCGCGAGGCGCATGTAACCAGAAATCCTCTCTGCTATCCGCAACACGTTCTGTATTACTATTACTTCCTTATACTAAACTGTATCCTCTGCGAACAGATTCACATGACTTATTCACGGTGTGTCTCGATGGTTACACCGCCATTATGTGGTGGAAAGCCTCTATTCAAATACGCACCCTCAGTGAAAAGTACTGTGAGAGTTGGCTGTGGGAATATCTTATTCTTAGCATTGGAAATAAAAAGCTAAGTTAGCCACGTGAGCAACAAATTTCTTCAGATAACATTTAACAAAGAAAGGAACGGCTCATGTTAGCTCATGCAGTTCTTTTGATGATGCTTCTTCTGACTGCTCCTCTTCTACCTTTAAATGATCTTCCATCTTTCACAGACAAAGAAGAAATAGCAATCTTTGTTGGTGATGAAAGCATCATAATCCCAATAGAAATACGACAGAAACAACAATAAATAAAATACTCGGAACTATTACTGATTAATTATTTCTCGGAACATGGTCTGCGACTTTAATTTGAAAAAGTTCACCCATAGTTGGTAGAGTTCTGTACAACGGGAGATAGAGAACGGGGGAAAGGAAATATGTCTGAGGCTCTCGAACCAACAGTAATCGAGAAAGTATGCTGAAAAATTGGCAAAATAATTACGAATCAATGTACCTATCTTTGGCCGGGTCAGTGGTAAACAAACACGAGAGAGAGAGAGAAGGGCGTTAGATGCTTACACCAGTGTCGATGAACTCATAATTTAGAATCTGACCTCGTCCAGTCGTTTAAGGGAGATTAGGGAGCAGCCGGGTCACCATGTACTTTCCCACTATCATCTGTCTGTTTGGTGAGTAAGAACCAATATGCGTGGAAGATTCCAGGCAGCCTTTCCGTGCTCCCGTGTCCACCGGGGGCGTTAAACGGGCGAGCGCAACTTAAGAACCTCGGATCCACTCCGTACCTCCATGCTTTAGTACGAGTTTCAGGAACTTCACGGTCCCTTGAGGCTTTTGTACCGCCAACTTTAACGAGGTTATTATCGATCACAGATGTAGTAGACCATGATGTGAGCGAAATTGTTTCAGAATTTGGCTGTGAAGGAAGATTTGACCATAAGTTCAAATTGGCTCTGAGCACTATGCGACTTAACTTCTAAGGTCATCAGTCGCCTAGAACTTAGAACTAATTAAACCTAACTAGCCTAAGGACATCACACACATCCATGCCCGAGGCAGGATTTGCACCTGCGACCGTAGCTGTCGCTCGGTTCCAGACTGTAGCGCCTAGAACCGCACGGCCATTCCAGCCGGCTGACCACAAGTATTTGGCCTACAAAAATAGCAAAGTACTCGATACATTTATTTATTTACTTTATTAACTCGAGCCAGGATAATCATAAATAGTACAGACAAACACAACAGTTTAGAATTTTACAACTAATCAATATATTAAACACTGTGTAGGAAATTTGTTGATGTGTTCTAATAACATATTGAAGAGTATTACAGAAATACAGTTAGAAGAAGAAAGTGGCTTCATAAGAGAATGTCATGTAGCGATAATATATTTACTGAGTGACAAATAATACAGGAAGGAAGAGACATTAACTAACCAACCTACAGGGGTTTCATAGATGTTGATAAAGAATTTGACAGGATAGACAGATATGAGAAATTACGCCGAAACGTGGATACCTAATACACTTAAAAGTGCATCAAAAATTTGTATAATGGAACTTATACTTAATGACACCAATTAGACAGGGTGAAAGATTTTAATAAACCAATGTATGAAACAAGCCTATTCTTCACCGTCATTTGTTAAGTATGTACTGTACGTAGATGATGTCCTCGAAAATGGAAAGAAAGAGTCCCAGACGATATCAGTATAAAGAAGAATAAGTATGTTAACATACTATTACGTGCTGATGACACTGTATTAACCGCTACTTCTGAGAACGGTCTAAATAAAATTAAGACAGTGGCAGTCCATGGGAAACACTCAGTAGCGCAAAAATTTCTAGCAAAAAGAAAATTGTAACTGAGGATGAGATCTTGGAGTAACTTAATTACTTCAGTTAGCTAGGAAGCTATACTACTTTTAATGGAGATATGGATGTAGATATTAAATTTCAGAGATGACGAAGGATATTGGAACTATAATCAGAACATTAAAAATACATGAAGAGACAAAAAATGAAATGCTGTACGGTGATGTCTGTCCCTAGTCCACTGGGAGACAGTGAATCATGGGTTATGAAGACGAAAGATTCTAGCCGTTTTCAGGCGGATGAAATGAAATTTTCACTGTTGAATGAAGTTTGACAGAATACCTAATGGAAATATTAGACAAGAATTGATATTTTTTGAGGTAAATGACAAAATAGAAGAAAATAAACGAAAGGCGAAACAAAAATTCCAAACATGGCCTAATAGCCCAAAGGAAACAAGGATTTATGACGGACAGTTAAAAATAGAACTGAGTACAGGAAACGTCAGAAGAGATCGATAGGCGAAATTTGTGAAGGCAGAAGGAGAGAAGTATATAGTACGTTGCTCTTGTGGTCCGTAGTTCGAAGATGCAGCTCTCCGTGTAGGGTTTTTCATCTCTGGATAACTGGGGTAGCCTACAGTCACTCGAACCCGCTTATTTTGTTCGAGCCGTGGTATCTCTCTACAATATTTGCCCCCTTCCACACTTCCTTTCATTACCACATTGTCAGTTCCTTGATGCCTCAGGACGTCTCCTACCAACTTGTCCTTTTTTAAAGTCGAATTGTGCTACACAATTCTTTTTTACCCAGTTAGTTTCAATATCTCCACATTAGTTAGTCTATCTACCCATCTAATATGCAACAGTCTCCGATAGTACAACATTTAAGAAGCTTCTATGCTCTTCTTGTCTGAACTGCGTATCGTTCGCGTATTCACTTCCACACAAGGCTACACTCCACGTAAATGTTGTTGTCGTTGTTGTGGTCATCAGTCCTGAGACTGGTTTGATGCAGTTCTCCATGCTACTCTATCCTGTGCAAGCTTCTTCATCTCCCAGTACCTACTGCAACCTACATCCTTCTGAATCTGCTTAGTGTATTCATCTCTTGGTCTCCCTCTACGATTTTTACCCTCCACGCTGCCCTCCAATACTAAATTGGTGATCCCTCGATGTCTCAGAGCATGTCCAACCAACCGATCCCTTCTTCTAGTCAAGCTCCTCTTCTCTCCAATTCTATTCAATACCTCCTCATTAGTTATGTGATCTACACATCTAATCTTCAGCATTCTTCTGTAGCACCACATTTCGAAAGCTTCTATTCTCTTCTTGTCCAAACTATTTCTCGTTCATGTTTCACTTCCATACATGGCTACATTCCATACAAATACTTTCAGAAACGACTTCCTGACACTTAAATCTATACTCGATGTTAACAAATTTCTCTTCTTCAGAAACGCTTTCCTTGCCATTGCCAGTCTACATTTTATATCCTCTCTACTTCGACCGTCATCAGTTATTTTGCTCCCCAAATAGCAAAACTCCTTTACTACTTTAAGTGTCTCATTTCCTAATCTAAATACGTAAATACACTGACGGAAAAAAATTAACAACACCAAGAAGAAGCTGTGCGACATAAAACGAAAGTTGTTAGGCATATTTCTACGTTTGAAAGATGTATATTCTGATTTCGCACCAGTCGTGTAAGAGTTGCGCTAATAGTGCCACTATGAGGACGCAAATTAGATTTGCTTTAAATATGCGCTATAATGGTCTGACGTCAGTTACCTTGGCATTGGACGTGGTGAGTTGACGTTAGTCAAGAATGCCTTTAAGGCAAAGACCCTATTATCAACACTTCACTCAATTTGAACTAGGTTGTGTAATAGTGCTGCAAGAAGCTGGATATTTCTTCTGCGATACTGCAGAAAGACTTGATAGGTGGCGGCGGTGGTTACGAGAATTTATGGTCGAAGGAGATCGGGCTCTAGATGGCCACGTGACACTAGCGAAAGGGAAGACCATCTGATGCAGCAGTGTGAGCTGCAGTCGCCACCACAGTGACACAACCACCTGTTACAAACCGGTTACATCAAGGACAGATCCGAGCCAGGTGCCCAGCAACGTGCATTCCACTGACCCGAAACCATCACGATTTGCGACTTCGGTGGTGTCCAGAGAGAGATCACTGAAAAGCAGCGTGGAGATCTCTTGTGTTTTCTGGTGAAACCTGTTTCTGCCTCAGTGCCAGTGATCACCGGCTAGGAGAAGGACACTTAAGGATCCGCACAAAACCTGCCTGCGTGCTAGACATACTGGATCTACACCTGGAGTTATGGTCTGGTCTGCGATTTTGTATGACAGCAGGAGCACTCTAGTGGTTATCCCACGCACTCCGACTTTAAATTTTTTCGTCTATCAGTATGCAACGACTTGTCTCGCGCTTACATTGACCTGTGATCTTGCAGCGTTAACCACTTAAGTATGTTACCTGTTGTCGTAGTGGTCTTGAGTCCAGAGACTGGTTTGATGCAGCTCTCCATGCTACTCTGTCCTGTGCAAGCTTCTTCATCACCCAGTACCTACTGCAACCTACATCCTTCTGAATCTGCTTAGTGTATTCATCTCTTGGTCTCCCTCTACGATTTTTACCCTCCACGCTGCCCTCGATGCCTCAGAATATGTCCTACCAACCGATCCCTTCTTCTAGTCAAGTTGTGCCACAAACTCCTCTTCTCCCCAATTCTATTCAATACCTCCTCATTAGTTATGTGATCTACCCACCTAATTTTCAGCATTCCTCTGTAGCACCACATTTCGAAAGCTCCTATTCTCTTATTGTCTAAACTATTTATCGTCCACGTTTTCCTTCAATACATGGCTACACTCCATACTTTCAGAAACGACTTCCTGACACTTAAATCTATACTCGATGTTAACTAATTTCTCTTCTTCAGAAACGCTTTCCTTGCCATTGCCAGTCTACATTTTATATCCTCTCTACTTCAAACATTATCAGTTATTTTGCTCCCCAAATAGCAAAACTCATTTACTACTTTAACCGTCTCATTTCCTAATCCAACACCCTCAGCATCACGCGATTTAATTCGACTACATTCCATTACCCTCGTTTTGCTTTTGTTGATGTTCATCTTACATCCTCCTTTCAAGACGTTGTCCATTCCATTCAGCTGCTCTTCCAGGTCCTTTGCTGTCTCTGACGGAATTACAGTGTCATCGGCGAGCCTCAAAGTTTTTCTTTCTTCTCCATGGATTTTAATTCCTACTCCGAATTTTTCTTTTGTTTCCTATACTGCTTGCTCAATGTACGATTGAATAACATCGGGGATAGGCTACAATCCTGTCTCACTCCCTACCCAACCACTGCTTCCCTTTCACGCCCCCTCGACTCTTATAATTGCCATCTGGTTTCTGTACAAATTGTAAATTGATAATCACACCAAAAACAACACACACACGATGATAGTTACATAATATACACGTGTCTTACATGCCTCTAACCAAACACCACCAGATTCGACGTGACATATTCAGCTATTAACATCACAGATATTGACATGAGGAAGATAAGCTTCATAGAACATTACATGAGGACGAACTTATTGAAGGCAACAAAATCGTTGTGACTGGATGTGTCAAGGAATAAATAAAAGGCTGTAACGGCAATTTATGATGCAGTGTAGTGGCTAAGCTACCATCGTAACCTGGAGAAAGTCATGGTTTCGAATTTTTACAGCTGATGATTTTTTCTAAATCTTTATCAAAATGGCTTTGATTATTATTTTTATTCAATTACTTGGTTTAAATGCATGTTTTATAGTTCTGTTGCACAAGTTCTGTTCTATTTCTGTTTCACAAGAACGATATTTTCTGAATCCGTGTTTGCTGTTTGTCAGTAAATCGTTTTCTTTGAGGTAATTCATAATATTCGAACACAGTATATTCCAAAACCCTACTGCAAACTGATATTAGCAATGCGGATCTGTAATTCAGCGGATTACTCCTATTTTATTTTTTGGGTATTGGCGTGACTTGTGCAACTTTCCAGTTTTTGGGTACATATCTTTCGACGAACGAGCGGTTGCACATGATTGCTAGGTGTGGAGCTATTGTATCAGCATACTCTGAAAGGAACCTAACTGGTGTGCAATCTGGAGCGGAATACATTGCTTTTATCAAGTGATCTAACTTACTCCACTACTACGAGGATATCTGCTTCTAAGTTACTCATGTTGGCAGTTGATATTAATTCGACTTCTGGAATATTTATTTATTCTTCTCTGTGGAAGGAATTGCGAAAAATTGTGTTTTCTAACTGATCTAGTGGCGCTGTCATCAGCAACATAACCGTTGTGACACCGTGGAACTTGCAACAATGTAACTTTTTGTAAAAATACAGCTACTAATTTTTACTCCATGCAGCCTCTCCACACAATGCAGACCCTTCGCGGACTGACTGGTGAGAGCTTAAGTAGGCATGGTTTCAAACTGATGGTTTCGGCTGAGACTTTCATGAGCTGGAGTCTCTCACCATTGAGGTAATTCTACTTTCACAATCTGCGGGAAAATTACTGCTCACTATAAGTTCCGTAAAATTTTCTCCCAGAATCTCTGTGATGAAATCGAATACCGTGAAAAATTACTAGACCCTTCGGTGAGAAGAGCCAGAAACTTAACATGTTTTTGTGTAAGATGCTTTCTAAAAAACGACGATTATCAGTTGTGGACTCACAGAAAATTCCAAGTAAGGGAACAAAACGATTAACGATTGATTAGATGCAGCTGCATCAGTGTAAAGTAAATCTGTATCAAAGATATAAAATAATCTACGCAAGGAGGAGCTACAGATTCAGGAAAGAAAGTAAAGCAGGGTTGCTGTTTAAGGTGAACAGGAAGTCAGGTGTTTGTGTGAGATTTTTTGTGAATTAAAACTGCTTGCAGGAAGTTACGAGAGCATATCTGAAACAAGATTTGAATTTTTCTTTCTATGCACTTCAAGAAAGATGTACTAATTCTGCTGTCAAATCTTTGCGTTGGGTGGTTACAAAAACAAAATAAAAAACCACAGATTCACACAATACTGGTCCCTACAACATTCATTCCAACACAACGCAATCTCTTACAAAAACCAAAATTAAATGTATTGTGGTGCCACACATAAGGCCTCTGTCATATTAAGCAGTAACCTTAATTCAAAAAGAACAATATTAAAATGAGATTCTGTGCTAGCAACAAATAACAAGAAAAAGTAATCCATGATACCAATCCTTCCTATGTTCTTCTTTCTTTCAATTCCGTCATACCTTCTTCCACATACAGATTGAGTAGAGACGAAACATTTCATCCCTGTCTTCAACCCTTTTTAATCCAAGCACCTCGTTTTTATTCTTCCATTCTTATTGTTCTCTCTTGGGTTTTGTACATACTGCATAATACCCGTCATTTTGAGGCGTAGTGCCTTCGCATCGCTCCTGTCACTTGTTAGGACGAGACCGTTATAGGCACGAGTCATCGACAGATGTCACCAGCTGACATGGACCTGAGTTACAGAGCTGCACGTAGTTGTACTAGTAGGCGCCAGAGGTCAGCAGTTGACGGACAGTGCTAGCAGTCGTAGTCAAAACAATGTGATGTTTGACTAATATTTAATGTATTTGTATAATTATAATTGTTTTATATGTGTAGTAATTAGCAGCGTGAGTGTTGTATGAGTGAAGAAGAAAAGAAGTAAATGAAAATTGTTTTGTTTATTCACGAAGTACCAGTTATAATATACAGGGGATTTACTATAATTAAATGTGCAGTCAGTTTATGGTACTAATAAATCGTGAGTAGAACACAAATTAATCAGTAATTTCAGAACGAGTAATTTTATATTTGATATTTTTCTAAATTTATTTCTTTAGCAATTGCCATAGAAAGTGTTGTGACTTGGCAAGACAGCCAAGTCACTATGAGAGGAAGCCGAAAGGCACGCGTTAAGCTCACGCAGACTGGCGTGAGGTCTGGAACAGGTCAGAGAAATAAGACTAGCAAAACAGGAGGTAACTGGTATAATACTTAACTTTAATCCACAATTGGTGAACATCGGTTTGACGGTACAGGCATTTCCATATTAATATAAATTGAATACGGCGCCTTGCTAGGTCGTAGCAAATGACGTAGCTGAAGGCTATGCTAACTATCGTCTCGGCAAATGAGAGCGTATTTGTCAGTGAACCTTTCCTAGCAAAGTCGGCTGTACAACTGGGGCGAGTGCTAGGACGACTCTCTAGACCTGCCGTGTGGCGGCGCTCGGTCTGCAATCCTGACAGTGGCGACACGCGGGTCCGACGTATACTAACGGACCGCGGCCGATTTAAAGGCTACCACCTAGCAAGTGTGGTGTCTGGCGGTGACACCACAGAAAGAAATGTTTTACTATGATTGGTCATTGAAGTAAAGCGCGGCTTAGCGCGGGATAATACTGCAACCTGATTTGCTGTTTGTGATATCAGCCAATCAGAAAAATGCAGGCTTGCGCCAATCTATGCTGGGAAAAGAGCCTTTGGTGTGATCTAGGTATAGTCAGGGCTGAGGGTTCGAACTAGTTACATCTAAATGAAAGCAGCTCCGACGAAAGTACTGTAAAATCACGGAAAAATGCTAATTACGAGTTCGCGAAATAGTACAAAGTGTATTTAAGTGAACGATATAGTGGAAGTCGTGTGGAATTTCGGACGGAATATCAAAATTATTTCTTTTGACTGTCAGTTAAAACCGCATGGCGTGTTGTGCGGTCTAAGACTGGAACAGGTATTACGTGTAGAGCAGAGTGCACAACATTTGAGCGATTATTTTCATAACTAAACGATCCAGTGAACTCTATTAACTTCTGTTACGGATGTATAAACCGTAAACTGGCTACGTGTGTGATTGTGGTGTGCGTGGGAACTTTACATTGTGTATCCACTTAGTACGGACTTGGCAGTATTAACTGTGATCTTTATCGTAAAAATACACCTGAAAATTTACATTGCCAAGTTAAAACTTTTATTTCAGTAGCCGGCCACATCCCGTTTACCGTATGTATGTTGCGAAATGTAGTAGACAGTAGTGGTCTAGTATTTTCTACTACAGCTTTTAGCTAGACAAATGAACATTGCTGGACAGTGGCAGGGCGGTAGAAAGAAACGTGCCGCGCCGCAATTTCACATGTATTTTCCTGACAATTTGGAATATCTTGAACCATTTTATGTCGAACGCATTTTATAGGTTGGCATATCCACTGAACATGTCTTTATTTTTCTTAAGCCTTGCTTCCATTATCGGGCGCCACGTCTGAAATGCTTCTCTAATTTCTTTTCCTTTCCTAAAGCAAAAAATGGCACGTTAGACGGATACTCCGCATTCGGCGAATATTTACTATTTGCACGATATACGAGAGAAAATTGTCAGAGCATGTGCTTCGATAAGTGCCGATGTGATAAGAAATACCACTCAATCCATGATAAAAAGATTGCAGCACTTCATTCATACCAATGGTCATCACTTCGAACACCCTCTGTAAATGGACGTTCATCTTCGTGATCGTCGTTGACCTTCAAATGGTTCAGATGGCTCTGAGCGCTATGGGACTCAACTTCTGAGGTCATCAGTCCCCTAGAACTTAGAACTACTTAAACCTAACTAACATAAGGACATCACACACATCCATGCCCGAGGAAGGATTCGAACCTGCGACCGTAGCGGTCTCGCGGTTCCAGACTGTAGCGCCTAGAACCGTACGGCCACTCCGGCCGGCCGTCGTTGACCTTCAAAGACCTTACTGTTACACATCATTGGATTCGTCTCGATAGCCGCTACCAGGAAATAAGAAAAAAACTATAGCATTCCATTTAAAAAAGCAAAATTAACCTTCATATCTCTGACGCGATCGCACCTAGCAACTAAACACCAACGTCGTATTATGGCCCCCGTTGTCCCATTCAAACTTCTGTCTCTCAAACTATTCAGCTCCTGTCATACTTTCGGAGTTTTGCTTGATGGCAATATTTAGTGACTCACCCTGTATAGAGAGGGCTCGGTTAGATGGAAGCGAGGCTCTTGTGGTCCTGAGTTTGCCAGGGTAAATAAATTCATAACCAAAGAAATGTTAACTGACGGAACGTCATGCGAGCGGAGAGTTTTCATCTTATTATCGAATCCTAGATTTATGGTAGAGCCGACACCTGGACGACCTCACACGGCTAGATCTTTGTGTTGGGGAATAACTGACCCGCCTCACAGCTCAGACGTTTGCCACTCAGTTCCAAGGACGCTGCGGTGTGGAATGGTCGCGTCGTGAAGACCTTTTTCCGGACAGCGAAGGTCAATAACAGTCGATTCGTTACAACGGCACAGGCTATTACCGCTGGCAACGGTCTTGTGACATAACCACCGTGGATCGTAATCTCCCAACTGGCGGCCGCATCTCATGCGTTATGAAGCACTGGCGTGGTGCCACTAGTTCTGTTCAAGGGTTCTACAGCAGCATCTTGAGTCCGGAGTGAGCTGGTGAGCTGGGTGTGAAACATGCACGTCGATATTCGCGTCACGTGTCCCTCGAAAAAATTGCAGTCGCTTAGAGAGTATTAACGACTTTTAGAACAACGATTCTACATCTACTTCCATACTCCACAAGCCACCTGACGGTGTGTGGCGGAGAGTACCTTGAGTACCTCTATCGGTTCTCCCTTCTATTCCAGTCTCGTATTGTTCGTGGAAAGGAGTATTGTCGGTATGCCTCTGTGTGGGCTCTAATCTCTCTGATTTTATGCTCATGGTCTCTTCGCGAGATATACGTAGGAGGGAGCAATATACTGCTTGACTCCTCGGTGAAGGTATGTTCTCGAAGCTTCACCAAAAGCCCGTACCGACCTACTGAACGTCTCTCCTGCAGAGTCTTCCACTGGAGTTTATCTGTCATCTCCGTAACGCTTTCGGGATTACTAAATGATCCTGTAACGAAGCGCGCTGCTCTCCGTTGGATCTTCTGTATCTCTTCTATCAACCCTATCTGGTACAGATCCCTCACTGCTGAGCAGTATTCAAGCAGTGGGCGAACAAGCGTACTGTAACCTACTTCCTTTGTTTTCGGATTGCATTTCCTTAGGATTCTTTCAATGAATCTCAGTCTAGCATCTGCTTTACCGACGATCAACTTTATATGATCATTTCATTTTAAATCACTCCTAATGCGTACTCCCAGATAATTTATGGAATTAACTGCTTCCAGTTGCTGACCTGCTATATTGTAGCTAAATGATAAGGCATCTTTCTTTCTGTGTATTCGCAGCACATTACACTTGTCTGCATTGAGATTCAATTGCCATTCCCTGCACCAAGCGTCAATTCGCTGCAGATCCTTCTGCATTTCAGTAAAATTTTCCATTGTTTTAACCTCTCGATATACCACAGCATCATCCGCAAAAACCCTCAGTGAACTTCCTATGTCATCCACGAGGTCATTTATGTATATTGTGAACAGCAACGGTCCCATGACACTCCCCTGTGGCACACCTGAAATCACTCTTACTTCGGAAGACTTCTCTCCATTGAGAATGACATGCTGCGTTCTGTTATCTAGGAACTTTTCAATCCAATCACACAATTGGTTTGATAGCCCATATGCTCTTACATTGTTCATTAAACGACTGTGGGGAACTGTATCGAACGCCTTGCGGAAGTCAAGAAACACGGCATCTACCTGGGAACCCGTGTCTATGGCCCTCTGAGCTGGGATTCACACTATCGTCTTTTTCGAAACCCATGCTGATTCCTACAGAGTAGATTTCTAGTCTCCAGAAAAGTCATTATACTCGAACATAACACGTGTTCCAAAATTCTACAACTGATCGACGTTAGAGACATAGGTCTATAGTTCTGCATATCTGTTCGACGTCCCTTCTTCAAAACGGGGATGACCTGTGCCCTTTCCCAATCCTTTGGAACACTACGCTCTTCTAGAGACCTACGGTATACCGGTGCAAGATGGGGGGCAAGTTCCTTCGCGTACTCTGTGTAAAATCGAACTGGTATCGCATGAGGTCCAGCGACCTTTCCTCTACGACTACAAAAGCTTAAGCTCATTTTTTTTTGAAAGTTTTGAAGTTACTCTTATGAATTAATACAATTTTCTCCGGTTTCCAGCTGCGTCAGGTGGTTAAAATCCCACGAGCTTTCGACCGAGCTCAGTAATTGTCAGTTGGTAAGAACGACCGCTGTATGGCCGTGGCCGCGGCGTTATATAGCCACACTGCTGGCTGTGACGTCACTAGTACTCTCTTCCTCGCCATATAAGGTAATGTTTTCATCCCGCGTCCGTCGCGCCCGTTTTAACCTCGCGATGTCCGGGTCCCAGGCTGTGCTGAGCTGCAAACCGCCGTCCTTGTTGATGGTGTTTTCAGAGGTTTTTATTTCAATAGCTTCTTTTATGACGCTATCCCAAAATCCCTTCGTCCTCGTAACGACAGATGTTTCGTCGAATAGAATTCGGTGTCTATTTTCTGAGGCGACACAGCAGTCATTCTTACCACTTGACAATGACTGAGGAGAGCTCGGTCGAAAGCTCGTGGGATTTTAACCAACTGACGCGGCTGGAAGCCCGAGAAAATTGTATTAATTCATATCGCCGCGAAACCATGCATTCATACACACTCTTGTGAATTTCAGATTTTAAAACCATTTTTATTAATTTTAGAAAGATTTAAAGATCAATTTTACGAATTTTAGGCCGGCCGCGGTTCTAGGCGCTTCAGACCGGAACCAGGCTGCTGCTACGGTCGAAGGTTCGAATCCAGCCTCGGGCATGGATGTGTGTGATCTTCTTAGGTTAGTTAGGTTTAAGTAGTTCTAAGTATAGGGGAATGATGACCTCGGATGTTAAGTCCCATAGTGCTTCGAGCCGTTTGAACCATTTTGAACGAATTTTAGGATGATTTTAGAGGTTGCAAAAGAACTTGATCAGGACTGTGCAAAGTATTTATATCTACTGTGATACAAATTGAAACTGTTGTAAGAGCAATACAAAATATGTCTACAAATGGTTTTGTCAAATATTGTTGTTGTGGTCTTCAGTCCAGAGACTGTTCTGATGCAGCTCTCCATGCTAGTCTATCCTGTGCAAGCTTCTTCATCTGCCAGTACCTAGTGCAACCTACATCCTTCTGAATCTGCTGAGTGTGTTCATCTCTTGGTCTCCCTCTACGATTTTTACCCTCCAAGCATCCCTCCAATACTAAATCGGTGATCCCTTGATGCCTCAGAACATGCCCTACCAACCGATCCCTTCTTCTAGTCGTGCCACAAATTTCTCTTCTCCCCAATTCTATTCAATACCTCCTCATTAGTTGTGTGATCTACCCAATAAAATATATACTGTAAAACTGTAAATTAGCGGAAGCATACTAGTGTTGTGCTACGCCAACAGTGCACAAGAATGCACAACAAACGCGAATGCCGTATGCCTGCGACATTCGCTTACAGATGAGTCAGTACGTAGTAGGTAGTGAGATGAAGGGCACGAAATATTCGAAGTTCAGCGGTTGTGAACATCTCGAAATGCACAAAGTTATTTCATTGTGTTATAACGTTGTTTATAACCAACTACAATTTGAAGATACAGGGTATCAGTGCCAGCTTAACATTTATGGTCTACTGCACGATTATTCTGCTATTCACAATTAAGTGCCAGGCAGATGGTTCATTGAATCACCTTTAAGAGATACTTCCCTACCGTTCCACGGGGTCAAGACTTAAATCTTCCCGTGCGAGGTCTGGTTTCTCTTATTTTATTACGATGATCATCTATATGTTTTGACCAAAAATGCGCTTTAACGGTGCTCGAAAACTACGTTTCTACTCTGGATTTTACATCTTGACTAATAACGTACTTTTAACGTAGGCAATGTTGCCACAGCGAAATGATAGGGACGATACTAGTCATCATGAACCCTAATTGTCAGTACGGCTTTACAGAATCAATAACAATATTGAGACAGCGCCGGACGCTGTGTCCGAGCGGTTCTAGGCGCTTAAGTCCGGAACCGCGCTGCTGCTATGGTCGCAATTCGAATCCTGCCTCGGGCATGGGTGTGTATGATGTCCTTAGATTAGTTGGGTTTAAATAGTTCTAACAAGGGAACCTCCCCATCGCACCCCCCTCAGATTTAGTTAAAAGTTGCCAGAATGGATAGGCCTTGAAAATCTGAACACAGATCAATCGAGAAAACAGGAAGAAGTTGTGTGGAACTATGAAAAAATAACCAAAATATGCAAACTGAGTAGTCCATGTGCAAGATAGGCGACATTAAAGATAATGTGATCCCAGGAGCGCCGTGGTCCTGTGGTTAGCGTGAGCAACTGTGGAAGAAATGGTCCTTGGTTCAAGTCTTCCTTCTAGTGAAAATTTTAATTTTTTATTTTCAGACAATTATCAAAGTTCAGGCACACACACACACTCCACACTTCGCTCTCCAAAATTCCAGGACATGTTCAGATTTGCTTGGACATATGCAGGATTTGACGGTCTACACACGGAAAAATTTGAAAACGTTTTGACAGAGCACAGGGAAACTGTTGCGTTCATTTGTCGCAGTTTATGTGACAAACTCTTATGTTTTCATCACTTTTTTGGGAGTAATTATCACATCCACAAGAAAACCTAAATCGGGCAATGTAGAAGAATGTTTTTACCCATTCGCCAAGTGTACAAGTTAGGTGTGTCGACAACATATTCCTGTCATGTGACTCACATGCCGTCACCAGTGTCGTATAGAATATATCAGACGTGTTTTCCTGTGGAGGAATCGGTTGACCTATGACCTTGCGATCAAATGTTTTCGGTTCCCATTGCAGAGGCACGTCCTTTCGTCTACTAATTGCACGGTTTTGCGGTGCGGTCGCAAAACGCAGACACTAAACTTATTACAGTGAACAGAGATGTCAATGAACGAATGAGCAGATCATAACTTTGCGAAAATAAAGAAAAAATTTTCGCTCGAGGGGAGACTTGAACCAAGGACCTCTCACTCCGCAGGTGCTCACGCTAACCACGGGACCACGGCGCTCCTGGACTCACGTTATCTTTAATGTTGCTTATCTTACACATGGACTACTCAGTTTGTATATTTTGCTTATTTTATCATAGTTCCACACAACTTCTTCCTGTTTTCTCGATTGATCTGTGTTCAGTTTTTCAAGGCCTATTCACTGTGCCAACTTACAACTAAATCTGAGGGGGGTGCGATGGGGAGGTTCCCTTGTAAGTCTAGGGGACTGATGACCTCAGATGTTAAGTCCCAAAGTGCTTAGAGCCATTTGAACCATTGAGACAGCTTTGAGGAAAAACTCGGTTTTTGAATTTTGCTAGCGTAGTACTCGCAATTAGATTTCTCTTCGATTCATTCCAGGTTTGAAGAGGCCTCACTGACAAGATCAGTAGCTTCTACACATCGTACTGGACGCTTTTGAAAGAAAAGAAAATATGTAAAAAGTGAAAAGAGAGTTGAAACAAAGAAATAAAGGAGAGCTCAACGCATCGTCGATATCACAGGCATTGCAGACTTAACATAAACTCATTTGGATAAGAACTGTGTGTTAGCAGGGAGCGTTCTGTGGATTTCCTGCGGACACTTACGGTCATTCTTTTGAATCACTTAGAAAAACGCCTCACAACATAAGTCAGGAAACTACACATACAGGATGTAGGCCACTTGACAAAAAAAGCTGTCCTTGAAATAACCGATTTGTAAAGTTTCCTTGTGTCATTGTGACGCCAACTGCTGCTCAAATTGCTGCTGCAGATGCAGTCCGATGCGCCAAGAGTGCAACGCTGAACACTATAGTCTTCCCTCTGACAAGGGAACCTCCCCATCGCACCCCCCCTCAGATTTAGTTATAAGTTGGCACAGTGGATAGGCCTTGAAAAACTGAACACAGATCAATCGAGTAAACAGGAAGAAGTTGTGTGGAACTATGAAAAAAAAAAAGCAAAATATACAAACCGAGTAGTCTACGTGCTACATATCCAACATTAACGTATATGTGAGGTCACGAGCGCCGTCGTCCCGTGGTTAGCGTGAGGAGCTACGGTCCCCGGTTCAAACCTACCGTCGAGTAAAAATTTTAGTTTCTTTATTTCCGCAAAGTTATGATCTGTCCGTCCGTTCATTGACGTCTCTGTTCACTGTAATAAGTTTTGTATCTGTGTGCGACCGCACCGCGAAACCGTGCGATTAGTCGACGAAAGGACGTGCCTCTCCAATGGCAACATAAAACATTTGATCGCAAGGTCATAGGTCAACCCATTCCTCCACAGGAAAACACGTCTAATATATTCTATACGACACTGGTGACGACATGTGCGTCACATGACAGGAATATGTTGTCGACTCACCTAACTTGTACACTTGGCGAATGGGTAAAAAGATTCTTCTACCTTGTCCGATTCAGGTTTTCTTGTGGATTCAGGTTTTCTTGTGGATGTGATAATCACTCCCAGAAAAGTTATGAAAACATAAGGGTTTGCCACATCAACTGCAACAAATGAATGCAACAGTTTCATAGTCACACGGTTTTCCCTGTGCTCTGTCAAAACATATGTTTTTAACGTTTTCATACAACGTCCCCATACTACGGTGCAGTTACCTCGCATCGGACGGACGGACGGACGGACGGACAGATAATAACTGTCTGAAAATAAAAAATTAAACTTTTCAGTCGAGGGAAGACTTGAACCAAGGACCTCTGATTCCGCAGCTCCTCACGCTAACAACGAGACCGCGGCGATCCTGAACGTAGACAAACCTTGTTGTTGCCTATGTTGCGCATGGACTACTCGGTTTGTATATTTTGCTTATTTTTTTCATAGTTCCACACAACTTCTTCCTGTTTTCTCAATTGATCTGTGTTCAGTTTTTCAAGGCCTATCCACTGTGCCAAATTATAACTAAATCTGAGGGGGGTGCGATGGGGAGGTTCCCTTGTCAGTAGTGGCATGTGGACGTCGGGACGCAATCTTCTCGCGCCTGTACATTCCTATGAGCAACGCTGCCAGCAATCGTGTACAGCGGTCACACTCCTGCCAAGCCTTTCTGCAATATCGCAGTAGCAACATCCAGCTTCTCGTTGCCCTATTAAACGACTTAATTCAAAGTCAGTGTCTATAATGGTGTCTTTCTCACCTTAAAGGCGTTCTTGACTAACATCAAATGGTTCAAATGGCTCTGAGCACTATGGGACTTAACAGCTGAGGTCATCAGTCCTCCAGACTTAGAACTACTTAAACCTAACTAACATAATGACATCACACACATCCATGCCCGAGGCAGGATTCGAACCTGCGACTGTAGCAGCAGCGCGGTTCCGGACTGAAGCGTCTAGAACCCCATCCACAGCAGCCGGCGACTAACATCAATTCACCACATTCAGTCTCAAAGGTAATAAACACTCACGACAGTTATAGCGTGTAGCTAAAGTAAAACTGATTTGCATCATCGTAGTGGCGTCAAGCAGTACATTGCTCCCTCCTACGTATATCTCGCGAAGAGACCATGAGGATAAAATCAGAGAGATTAGAGCCCACACAGAAGCATACCGACAACCCTTCTTTCCACGAACAATACGAGACTGGAATAGAAGGGAGAACCGATAGAGGTACTCAAGGTACCCTCCGCCACACACCGTCAGGTGGCTTGCGGGGTATGGATGTAGATGTAGATGTAGATCATGTCACAGCTGAAGAAAAGAGCCTAGCAGCTTTCATTTACCTCACACAACTCATTCTTGGCGATACGATTTTTCTTCCATCGGTATACGTTACCTACCTCATTTCTTGTGTAATATGTTGTTTCGGAAACATTGTGTGGCGTTTTGTAAAACAGGATGTACGCGGTTCAGTCACATGAAATGTGATGATCGCCTATGTTTGACAGTGTGTATGGTGTGTTACCTTTATGTCGGCTGAATTCGGAGGGCAGCGGAGAGCGGAAGAAGGAATCCCGGCTCCCCACATTGGCCAACGTAGGGTGGAGAGCTGTGCGGGGTTAGCAAGCCACGCCCGGGCCCTGCAGTGCTGGCACTGTAAACTGGGCGTCATGCTTCCACGAAACGAGTACTCACGCACGGAAGTAAAAATCGCCTTAAATGTTGTTCAGAATCGAAACTGAAATCGTCTTACGCACTAACAGTGTTAATAAAGATCCCAACTGCAGCGATTAAGTACGCTTACCACAACGAAAGGAAACAGCACGAAACAAAACTTACGACGCTGTGAATGGTAGACTGTTTTTCGGGTTTATTGAAGCTTTTGTAGAAACATTTGAAACCGTGTTGTTATTCGGTTTCACGGGAGTGATCTTCCGCTCGTGTGTCTGATTCTTTATCGCTTACTTCTGATGTGGCTGTATTAGATAATTTCATCAACAGTGGGACTGTACTGTAGCATCAATGTGTTTCGCAATAATATGCTAATCAGCGGTGTTTTCATACGAAGCAATACAGCAGTAATGAAAGGAAACAATATGACGTAGTTCGGTCGACATAGAGAGCTTCTTAAAAGCAGTATCGAACAACATATCTACACTACTGGCCATTAAAATTGCTACAGCACGAAGATGACGTGCTACAGACGCGAAATTTAACCGACAGGAAGAAGATGCTGTGATATGCAAATGATTAGCTTTTCAGAGCATTCACACAAGGTTGGCGCCGGTGGCGACACCTACAACGTGCTGACATCAGGAAAGTTCCCAACCGATTTCTCATACAGAAACAGCAGTTGCCTGGTGAAACGTTGTGATGCCTCGTCTAAGGAGGAGAAATGCGTACCATCACGTTTCCGACTTTGATAAAGGTCGGATCGTAGCCTATCAGAGAGAGGAACTTACACTTCAAAATGGAAAACCATTTCACATGGAGTACCCCAAGGTTCTGTCTTAGGTCCCATTGTTTTTGTTTTACACAAATGATCTGCCACTTAATACTGAGTGTCACTCAGTTTTATTTACAGATGACACATCTTTAATCACTGAAGGACATTACGGTCAAATTCCACAAACTATATTAAATACTTTAGAAAACTTAGATAACTGGTTTGATTTAAATGGGTTAAAATTAAACATGGAAAAGACTAAGTCAATGCAATTTAAAACAAAACAAGCAGAATTAAATGATATTCAGGTCAGTTACAGAAACCAGGATTTCCAGGAAGGTAGCTGTATGAAATTCCTTGGAATGCAACTAGATAAAAATCTATCATGGGACTCACACATACAGTACCTTGCAAATAAATTAAATAGCCTAGCATATGCAATAAGAATATTGTAGAATGCTACCAGTATGGGCATAATGAAAGTAGTATATCACAGCTACTTTGAGTCAGTAATAAGGCATGGAATTGTATTTTGGGGTAACGCAAACCGTATGTGTCGAATACTAAAACTTCAGAAACCCATCATCAGAAATATGCACAATGTAGGGCGAAGAAAATCATGTCGCTGAGTATACTAAGTGTTCCCTCACCATCCATATATGAGCTGATTATCTTTGTACACAGTAACCCTGATTTATTTGTAGCAAATCATTTTGAACATGATTACAACACCAGAAATCAAAACAATTTTATGCTGCCCACCCACCGTTTAAAACTTTATGCTCAAACTCCACATTATAAGGGTATGAAAATTTATAACAAAGTGAAAGGAATAGAATTGCTCAGCAAAAATTTAGAAACACTGAAAAAATCCTTATATGAGAAACTAGTGCAGAAATGTTACTATTCAGTAGAAGAATTCATAAATGATAACTGAAAATTTGAGGAGGAGAGAGCTAGTACTTAGGACTGTTAATCTTAAAAGTTTGCTACTTTTGAAGAAAAATTATTAATTGCTTAGTTATGTAATTATTCAGTACTGTATATTACTGGTACTATGAGGAAAATTGTAAATCAGTTTTTGTGTTTTGACGAGTCTCCTGTACTTTTAAGTCAATAACTTTAAATTGTATGTTATGATACAATATACTTCTACTACTACTACAAAACAGTAACAAAAGCAGACGACAGTAGATACTACACAATCAAGATATTATTGCACTTGGTCTCCAGTGGCCGTTGTCGTAAACGCGCGGTAACATTACAGTAAGCAGAAGCCATGTTCATTTTTTCGACTATCGTATACACTGTGGAAATCAGAACAGCTTCACTAGCTGGTCGTTTGAACAGCAGAGAACATTCCGATAGGCTTCAAGCGCACAGGTAAACACGACAGCCGACAAAAGTGCCCTCCATCTCAGGTGAAATAATATTGTGGTCGACATATGCCTTACGTAAGTACGCTACGGTCAGCTGCCTATGTTACCTACACCCAAAAAGCGAATACCTGTCGGCCGAAGCCTTCCGATGTCTATCGACTTTACTGATTCAGGACTGTCGAGCGGTCTGCCAACTAACAGTTAACGCACTGCAACGCGTGTAGGGGGGATGCGGAATACAGTGCAGTCGCTGTCGTAAAGTGCAAACGGAGCGCTTTTTGTGACGTCCAAATTAGCACGATCATGAGCTTTTGGAGCCAAGGGTAGAATAATTTCTGAAAAAGCTATGTTTGTAAAATGTTCGTGTGCCGCAGTGGTTAAAGAGTACTCTCTCTCTCTCTCTCTATTCGTTTAGTCGGTTCCGACTCTTCGTGATCCCATGAACCAAATCACGCCACTTTTTCCTGTCTTGCACTTTCTCCCGTAGACCTTCCAGGTTGGAACACATTGCTTCTGTGATGCCATCGATCCATCTCATCCTCTGACGTCCTCTTCTTCTAGTTCCTTCAATCTTCCCCAGCATTAATGTTTTTTCCAGCGAGGCATGCCTTCGCATTGTGTGTCCAAAGTAGGTCAGCTTTTGTTTTAAGATTAGACCTTCCAGAGAGAAATCTGGTTTAATTTGCTCCAATATTGATCTGTTGGTTCTCTTTGCAGTCCATGGAACTGTAAGAAGTTTCCTCCAACACCACAATTCGAAGGAGTCAATTCTTCGCCGTTCAGCCTTTCTAATGGTCCAGGTCTCACATCCATACAACTGGAAAGACCATAGCCCTCACAATACGGATCTTTGTTGCTAGTGTTATATCTCTGGACCTTATAACCTTGTCAAGGTTTGACATCGCCTGTCTACCGAGCAACAGGCGTCTCCGGATTTCATGGCTGCAGTCACCGTCAGCAGAGATCTGGGAACCGAGATAACTGAATGTGGTCACTACCTCCATGGTTTCTCCTGCTATATCCCACGAATTGGTAGGTGTAGTTGCCATAATTTTCGTTTTCTTCACATTCAGCATAAGACCAGCCTTTCAACTTTCGTCTTTCACCTTCAGTAAGAGTGTTCTCAAATCTTCTTCACTTTCTGCCAATAGGATCGTATCATCCGCGTACCTGAGGTTGTTTACATTTATTCCAGCTATTTTAATTCCTGTTTCTCCTTCATCTAGCCTCGCATTCCTCATGACATGTTCTGCATACAGATTGAATAAGTACGGTGACAGTATGCAGCCTTGCCGGACCCCTTTCTGAATCTTTATCCATTTCGTTGTTCCATACATAGTTCTCACCGTGGCTTCTTAAAGAGTACTATGCACTGCAAAATGGCGCTGTCCAGAACCGACTCCAAGGCAACAGTGGTGCACCACGGGCCATAGCTGACAGGGGTGAACGACGGCTGCAGAGTTTTCTACGGGCGAATAGACGAGCGACTGTTGAGCAACTGAATAAAATGTTCTCGGGTTTCCAACCGCGTCAATTGCTTAAAACTAAACGAACTTTCGGCCAAGCGCTCCTTGGCCATTGTCAAGTGGTATGACTGCCAGTGGGCTGTTGGTGCACCCTTATATACGCTAGCTGCCGGCTGTGACGTCACTGGAGCCCGTGACATTGCCATATATGGACATGTTTTGAGTTGGCGTTCGATGTGCCCTCTTCAACCGCGCGATCGCTGGATACCACGCAGCGCTGAGCTGCAAGCCACCGTACTTACTCAAGGTGTTTGTGGTAATTTTTATTTCTAAACTGTCCCAGAAGCCGTGAGTGCGAGCCACGACAGAGGTATCGTCATATTTTATGTGGTGACCGTTTTCTAACGCATGCTCAGCTAACGCAGATTTCTCTGGGTAGCGTAGGCGATAATACCTCTCACGTTCTTTCGTGCGTTGTTCCACAGTGCGCACTGTTTATCCGATATACTTCTGGCCACACTCACAAGGTATTTCGTAGACTCCAGGCGTTCTGAGACCTACTGCGTCTTTAACTGGTCTCAGTAATTGACGGATTTTCGTTGGAGGCCTGGTTCAAATGGTTCTGAGCTCTATTGGACTTAATATCTGTGGTCATCAGTCCCCTAGAACTTAGAACTACTTACACCTAACTAACCTAAGGACATCACACACATCCATGCCCGAGGCAGGATTCGAACCTGCGACCGTAGCAGTCGCGTGGTTCCGGACTGAGCGCCTAGAACCGCTAGACCACCGCGGTTGGAGGCCTGAAGATTGATTTGATCTTGTGTCTTTTCAACAGGCGGCTTATCTTGCCTAACACAGATCGACAGAATGGCAGCAAAGCACGTTTCTTTTCCTGCTCTTCGTCGGTGGTCTTATTCTGATATGTCCCAGAAATGACTTGTTTCATTTGATGGGCGCTGTAGCCGTTATTCCTGAAAACCTTGCGTAGGTGGCTCAGTTCATGGGGCAGGTTATCGTCTTCTGATATTACTCTTGCACGATGCACCAATGTTTGTAATACTGTGCGCTTCTGTGCTGGATGATGATGGATAGTGGCGTGCAGGTACGGGTCTGTGTGGGTGGGTTTTCTGTAGACACTGTGGCCAAGGCACCCATTTCGTTTACGGTGGACAACGACGTCGAGGAAATGCAATTCATTACCTTTTTCTACCTTCATGGTGAACTGGATACTACTGTTGATGCCATTGAGGTGTTCCAAAAACTCGTGTAGTTTCTCGCGTCCGTGTGGCCAATTGACGAACGTGTCGTTAACGGATCGAAAGAAACACTTCGGCTTCAATGGCGCAGTATCTATGGCAATATCCCCAAAATTCTTCATGAAGAGGTTTGCAACAGGTGGAGCCAACAAGCTACCCATTGCTGCGCCGTCTGTCTGATCGTGATACTGGCCGTTGTACACGAAATAGGAGGACGTAAGAGTGTGCCTAAATAGCTCGACCACGTCACTTACAAAGTACTGGGAAATTAGGTGCAAAGCGTCTTTGATAGACACATTCGTAAACAGCGCCACTACATCAAAACTGACCATAATATCACCCTCACTAAGGCGTAGACGGTTTAATCTGCTGATAAATTCTGCTGAGTTTTTATATGATGTCCACAGTGTCCCACATGTGGAGCGAGGAGCTTGGCAAAGTACTTCGCCAGCTTGTTTGTTGGAGAAACTATTGTGGACACAATAAGGCGAAATGGCGTCCGGTCCTTGTGTATCTTCGGTAAACCATAAGCAGTAGGTGGTCCAGGCGCCTGTGGGAGAAGATCCTTAACCACACTGTCTTCCACTGAAGATCGCTTAAGAAGTTCTGATGTTTTTCTTACCGTTCTTGATGTCCGGTAGCGTGGGAGCTTCCGATAAGTATCTTCGTTCAGTAGCGCACAGATGTTCATAACATAGTCCTCGAACTCCGTAATTACGGCGGCATTGCCCTTGTCAGCAGGAAGTACCACAATGTTTTCATCACCACGTAGTGCTCGAAGGCCGTTGCGCTCAGCCCTGGTCATGTTGGATGCTGGTAACTTCACCTTTGTCAGTACACGGCTGGTTTCTCGCCGTATTTCGTCCGCTGTTTCAGGTGGGAGCTTATGGACTGCCTGTCCAACACCGCTTACTATTTCACAGACAGGAATGTCCCACGATGAAGGTGCGAAATTAAGTCCTTTCTTAAGTGCCGACATTGCACCCGCGTCTGTATCTCACGCAGTCAAGTTGATGACGGTGCGTTCTGCAGATCTGTAGTCCGCACCATATTGTTGTTGCGAAATGCGGCCGAACTTTCCTTTCTGCGTCTATGTAGTTCGTTTCTGTGCTGACGTATGTTGAGAAACCGTAGCAGCGTCGACCCATTCCCAGTCCAAAGCTGTGAGTATTCTTGATAACTGCAGGTGCATGGCCATAAGAGCACGTCTATTTGCATCCAGCTGTTGCCTTGTGTGGTGAATCCTTTCTCGTAATAATACAAAGCTGGCACGACGAAATATCCTCCTGGTGGCAGCGGTGTTGATGTGATGGGATACCATAGCAAATTGTGGAATGGTCTTGAGCAGGCTCATCCAAGAATTGCGCCCGGCGGGCGCGACCGCGCCCCGCGGGCGCAAGGCAGTGTAGTTCAGCGCCCCGTCCGCGAAAGTGTGTCGCTAGTGTCGACATAGGAGCGAGCGAGAGAGAGAGAGAGAGAGAGAGAACTGCGGAGCGAGTGTGAGAGCGAGCAGCACTGCTCTGCGCTGGACTGCTCCGCGGTCAGATCTAACGTAAACAAAATATTCTATTTTAGAATTCATTTTATGTAAGGGATATATAGTCTCATTCTTACTGTTAGTAGTTACAAGTAAGTATTTTTTGTTATACTTCGTGCTACAGTTTTTTGTATCCCTTTTCAGACTTTAGAAATCGGATCCTTAGTTTGTTGTTTTGTACGTAATATTTTTAACTGACTAAGTTTGAAAACTTATTAAAATAGAATTAAGGTTATAAAGCTCTTTAATTCTTACAGTCAACATTGTTAAATAAGATAATTAACATTTTACACGTTTTTCTTCTTCGAGGAAACGATTTTGTCTAGGCTAGGTACAATATTCCGTGAGACTGCCAACCTCAAAGAATTGGTCAAATTTTTATCGCCAAGGAATGAAGGGTTCTTAGTTTTAGCAAGCTTTAAAAGAGAGAAAAAGCGCTCACAAATATACGTGGAACCAACCATTGAGAGAACTTTGGCCGTGTGCTTGTTCAAAAGAGGATGTTTCTCTCGTGGAAGACAGCTGTAAAAGTCATCCAAAGTTTTACACATAAGAAGGTGGTCCTTCAGGCGGATATGGCACTGTAGGTCAATCAGCTCTAGTTGAAGCACTTGTGAGACGTCCTATGCCGAAGGGAAAACGGCCGAACAAATACACTCCTGGAAATTGAAATAAGAACACCGTGAATTCATTGTCCCAGGAAGGGGAAACTTTATTGACACATTCCTGGGGTCAGATACATCACATGATCACACTGACAGAACCACAGGCACATAGACACAGGCAACAGAGCATGCACAATGTCGGCACTAGTACAGTGTATATCCACCTTTCGCAGCAATGCAGGCTGCTGTTCTCCCATGGAGACGATCGTAGAGATGCTGGATGTAGTCCTGTGGAACGGCTTGCCATGCCATTTCCACCTGGCGCCTCAGTTGGACCAGCGTTCGTGCTGGACGTGCAGACCGCGTGAGACGACGCTTCATCCAGTCCAAAACATGCTCAATGGGGGACAGATCCGGAGATCTTGCTGGCCAGGATAGTTGACTTACACCTTCTAGAGCACGTTGGGTGGCACGGGATACATGCGGACGTGCATTGTCCTGTTGGAACAGCAAGTTCCCTTGCCGGTCTAGGAATGGTAGAACGATGGGTTCGATGACGGTTTGGATGTACCGTGCACTATTCAGTGTCCCCTCGACGATCACCAGTGGTGTACGGCCAGTGTAGGAGATCGCTCCCCACTCCATGATGCCGGGTGTTGGCCCTGTGTGCCTCGGTCGTATGCAGTCCTGATTGTGGCGCTCACCTGCACGGCGCCAAACACGCATGCGACCATCAATGGCACCAAGGCAGAAGCGACTCTCATCGCTGAAGACGACACGTCTCCATTCGCCCCTCCATTCACGCCTGTCGCGACACCACTGGAGGCGGGCTGCACGATGTTGGGGCGTGAGCGGAAGGCGGTCTAACGGTGTGCGGGACCGTAGCCCAGCTTCATGGAGACGGTTGCGAATGGTCCTCGCCGATACCCCAGGAGCAACAGTGTCCCTAATTTGCTGGGAAGTGGCGGTGCGGTCCCCTACGGCACTGCGCAGGATCCTACGGTCTTGGCGTGCATCCGTGCGTCGCTGCGGTCCGGTCCCAGGTCGACGGGCACGTGCACCTTCCGCCGACCACTGGCGACAACATCGATGTACTGTGGAGACCTCACGCCCCACATGTTGAGCAATTCGGCGGTACGTCCACCCGGCCTCCCGCATGCCCACTATACGCCCTTCGCTCAAAGTCCGTCAACTGCACATACGGTTCACGTTCACGCTGTCGCGGCATGCTGCCAGTGTTAAAGACTGCGATGGAGCTCCGTATGCCACGGCAAACTGGCTGACACTGACGGCGGCGGTGCACAAATGGTGCGCAGCTAGCGCCATTCGACGGCCAACACCGCGGTTCCTGGTGTGTCCGCTGTGCCGTGCGTGTGATCATTGCTTGTACAGCCCTCTCGCAGTGTCCGGAGCAAGTATGGTGGGTCTGACACACCGGTGTCAATGTGTTCTTTTTTCCATTTCCAGGAGTGTATATCTATCGGCTGGCGTTCGGGCGGTCCGCCACGGCTCGGCCACTGCGACAACACACGAATTCGCCCGGGGCGCTGGCCGCGGGCGATCGCGGGCGCTAGCGCCCCAGGGGCACAGTCTGGACGACCCTGGTCTTGAGCAACTGATCGCACTGATGAACCAAGGGACTGCCGCCACTGTCTCCTCAATTACCGTTCAGCGAACGTTGCTACATACGTGCACCTGCACCTGGCTCCTGGTTCGTGCACCGTTGCTGACTGCTGCTCATCGAGACGAAGGCTGGAATTTGCTGGGAAGCGCAGCGACTGGTCGTTCATTCAGTGGCGACAGGAGGACTTTTCGGATGACTAGCGGTTTTGCTCCATCGGACAGATGGCCGTTGGCGTGAAACGTCTGAAAGCAAACATCCAGCAACAGTCGTCGGAAGGGCCCAGGCCGGAGGAGGGAGCGTTGTGGTTCTGGAAGGCACAGTAGATCAATGCAGTTATGCACCGGTTCTTGGAGACAATGTCCACCCCTACAAGCAGTTTGTTTCTTCTTCGCAAGATGGCGGCACCTACTTGTAGGACAGTGCAACATGAGTGGTTCAGAGGGTACTAGGATGAGACTACCATACTCCCCTGGTCGACAAAGTAACCGGATTCAGCCGGCCGGAGTGGCCGAGCGGTTCTAGGCGCTACAGTCTGGAACCGCGCGACCGCTACGGTCGCAGGTTCGAATCCTGCCTCGGGCATGGACGTGTGTGATGTCCCTAGGTTAGTTAGGTTTAAGTAGTTCTAAGTTCTAGGGGACTGATGACCTCAGCAGTTAAGTCCCATAGTGCTCAGAGCCATTTTTGAACAACAATTCTCTCCCCCCCCCCCCCATAGTTGACGGAGTACCCCACCTCATACGTTACTGAAACGCTTACGACCGTTCTGGAAAGCTGCAGCTATCCACATACCCAAGCCTGTGACCCGAACGAATATGTGCAGGGCTAACTTCATGGCTGAATGCATACTATTTTCTTATTTTTTATAATTTTTCAATTTTTTCCTGAATTCACATTTTAGTTTCTGCGTTTAGTTCCTGTGGTATTGCACTGCCACCCTCCTAGGAACGGCCTGAACGCTGACACATTTTTGTCTCTTCGATATATGTTTACAAAACACAAAAAAGTTAAATAAAAACAGGGAGGTGGAGAAATGTCTATAAAATACGGCAAAGAGAATCGGAGGTCGAGAACTGAAAATTAAATGGCCTTCACCGTATTGCTACGACGGATAAAAAATAAAATGCGTTTGACAGCCTGCGCGTCGTTCGCTAAAACTGTCGATAACTCCGACGGCAAACCCAAACGGGAACGTAAAGGTTTAAAATAATGCATTCCGTCAGTTAAAAGTTGGGCGTAATGTGCACGAAGTAGTGGGGCAGCACCACTTCACAAATGGCGATGGCTAAAAAGGCACTGCCCAACGCAACCTAGTTAAAATGACCTCCTCGTGGCGGGAGGGTCGACAGGAGTTAGTTCAAGCCGCTGGGAGAGGTTTGATAACCCGGAGCTTATTACCATTAAGGGAGAACCAGTGGCGATGCCAAAGTGACACCGCCTGCTGACAGACGGCAACACAGAGATCACCGGCAACTCGTGGGCTGAGGTACGACGACTGCAGCCTTGGCAGCAGCGTCAGCAGCCTCCCTTCCCGTCAGACCGACATGACCAGCAACCCACAGAAACAGTCTAGGGTGTTAGTGAACATTAACTGAAAGGGATTTGTGTTATCGCTAACATTACAATAGTTCCGTAATGGAAAAAATGGAGGGTATACATATGATGTGGGCTATAAACTGAAAGTAATAGCATATGTAGAAGAGCATGAAATCAAAGCAGCTGAGTGGCATTTCGGCACTCCATCAACAGAAAAGAACCATCCGTGATTGCAGGGCTAGTACATAAAAGCTGAAAAAAATGAGGAATATTAAATGTGCAAATAGAGGATTGAATGCAAAATGGCGAAAACTAGAAGATGACGTATTGAAATCGATTCAAGGATACCGTCCAAATGGCGCTAGTATTAATACAAAAATGATTCAAGTACGTGCTCGTAAGCTAGCGCTACAGTCGAACTTAACAAACTTTAAGCGTGGAATTGGTTGGTGCTGCAGGCTTATCAAGCGTCATGGACTTAGCATACGAACCATAACCAAAATATCTCAGAAAATTCCACAAGAGTACAAAGAGAAAGTATTATCTTTCATCTAAATCTACATACGTGCTCCGCAATCCACCATACGGTGCGTGACGGAGGGTAACTTGCACCACAACTAGCATCTTCTCTCTCTGTTCCACTCCCAAACAGAACGAGGAAAAAATGATTGCCTATGTGCCTCTGTACGAGCCCTAATCTCTCTTATCTTATCTTTGCGGTCTTTCCGCGAAATGTAAGTTCGCGGCAGTAAAATTGTACTGCAGTCAGCCTCAAATGCCGGTTCTCTAAATTTCCTCAGTAGCGATTCACGAAAAGAACGCCTCCTTTCCTCTAGAGATTCCCACCCAAGTTCCTGAAGCATTTCCGTAACACTCGCGTGATGATCAAACCTACCAGTAACAAATCTAGCAGCCCGCCTCTGAATTGCTTCTATGTCCTCCCTCAATCCGGCCTGATTGGGATCCCAAACGCTCGGGCAGTACTCGAGAACAGGTCGTATTAGTGTTTTATAAGCGGTCTCCTTTACATATGAACCACATCTTCCCAAAATTCTACCAGTGAACCGAAGACGACTATCCGCCTTCCCCACAACTGTCATTACACGCTTGTCCCACTTCCTATCGCTCTGCAATGTTACGCCCAAATATTTCCATCACTTTATTATTCAGCATCGAAAGAAAACCAGTGTGGAACTGAGGGAAATAGCGAATACGTACGAAACTCCTCTGACACTCGATGTGCGGAGTAACAGAACCGTTTTCATTAAAGATGCTAAAACCGTAACTATAGAAACAAGTGGACATGAAAAAATGCCGTACACTGTTGTCGTTTCATATTGTGCTGACGATACTACACTTAATTCAATGATCATTTTCAAGCGCAAAACAATGCCAAAACCTTCTTAAATACTGCCAGGTGTTGTTGTTTACGTACATGACAAGTGTTGGATGGGCGAGGCTGCTGCGAAATCATGGATTAACAGAATGTGGGAGAGCCGGCCGGTGTGGCCGAGCGGTTCTAGGCGCTTCAGTCTAGTACCGAGCGACCGCTACGGTCGCAGATTCGAATCCTGCATCGGGCATGGATGTGTGTGATGTCCTTAGGTTAGTTAGGTTTAAGTAGTTCTAAGTTCTAGGGGACTGATGATCTCAGATGTTAAGTCCCATAGTGCTCAGAGCCATTTAAACCATTTGAAGAATGTGGGAGAAAAGTAAATGTGCTTCATTGAAGAAGAGTTCCCTTCTTGTGCTAGATCAGTTTGGTTGTCATTTGAAAAATTCTGTGAAAGAGAAATTGAGACAGGGAAATACAGAGCTTGCTGTTATTGGTCGAGGACTTACTTCACAATTGCAACCTCTTGATGTCTCGATAAATAAGCCATTAGACATGTATATGAGAGAGGAATGGAACAAATGAATGAAACCCAACATGAATTCACGCCGAACGGAACTTTAAAACGACCTGCAATTAAACGCGTGTGTCAGTGAATAAAACAGTTCTGATCTAGAGTGAGAGAAGGCAGTATTGTCAAATCTTTCAAGAAGTGCACCATAAGTAACACACTCGATGGCTGTGAAGATCGTATTATACATGACGATTTTCGGGGACTTTAAAGGGCAGTTCGGTTTTATAAACTAAGAAACTTCCCTGTTAGGGAAGACGGCCCGTTAGCAAGAACGACCGTCCAAACAGGGCAAAAGATTCTGGATTAGTGCCTCATTCGGATCTGAGGCAAGGGAATGCTAAAGAAGAGGTAATCACGAGAAAAAGATGGCATAACCAACAAAAGGTTAACATTCTATCAGTTGGAGAGTGGAAAGTCAGAAATCTGAACATAGTAGAGAAGCTAGAATATCTGAAAAGGGAAATGAAAATGCCCAGTCTACAATTAGTGGGCGTCAGTGAAGTGAAATGGCAAGAAGATTAAAATTTCTCGTCAGACAACGTAGGGTAATATCAACAGCAACAGAAAATGGTGAAATGGGAAAGGGTTCCACATGAATAAGAGGATAGGACAGAGAGTGAGGTACTATGAGCAATTGAATGTTATTGTTCGCAACAGTATCGATAGTAAACCAAAGCCGATAACTATAGTTAGGATTACATGGCGAAGTTAGAAGCAAAAGATGAAGAGACAGAGAGAGGACAGTGAACGGGTTACTCAGGATGTGAAAGAAGATGACAAACTACTAATAAGTGGTAACGGAACGCAGTAGAACGCGAAGTAATAGAAGAAATGGTAGTGGGAGCATGTGGTCTTGGTTGTGGGAATGTGAGCGAGGAAGGATTGTTTGAGTTCCGCGTTAAACTACAGATAATAATAGCAAATACGTTATCCGGGAATCACAAGAGAAAGAAGTATATTTGGAACAGGCTAGGGACGCAGGAAGAATCCAACTCGATTTCATCATGGTCAGGCATAGATTCCAATATCTGATTACTGTATTATAAGAAGCAGACATACTCAGATTACAATTTAGTAATGATGAAGAGTAGCATGAAGTTTAAGAGAATCACATGGAAGATTCATTGTGGAAAGAAGTGGGATACTGAAGTACTGTGGAATGATGGAACACTTTTGAAGTTATGTAAGGCTGTAGATAATGCGGTAGCGAATACCACAGTAGGCAGTCCAGTGGAAAACGGCTTTACATATCTAAAATGGGCAGTTTCAGAAGCTGGACAGACTAACATGAAAGGGAGTTAAGTGCGAAAAAACAGAATAAATACTTGAACTAATAAATGAAAGAAGGAAGTACAAAGACAGGAATACAGCAATGTAACACACTTAGGGATGAAATAAATAGGAAGTAGAAGAGAGCCAAGACGACATGCCTGTAGCAAAAATGCGTAAAAAATAAAACAATGATGCTCGGAAGAACTCATTCATCGTATAGAAAACTAAAAACGACCTTCTGTGAAAGAACTGCCTCATCGTATAGAAAAGTAAAAACGACCTTCTATGACATTAAAGCAAGTGCGGCTGCATTAAGAGTGCAGTGGGAAATTGACTGTTAAAGACAGAGGAGAGAGCGGATAGGCGAAAAGAGTACAAGAGGGCATTGAAGGGGGAGGACTAGCCTGATGACACGTTAGAACGAGAAATGGAGTCGATATGGAACACATATCGTATCCAGCGTTAGAGCCAGAACTTAAAAGAATTCTGGAGGACTTAAGATCAAATAAGGTAGAAGGGACAGATAGCATTCTTTCGAAATTTCTGCAACCAGTCGATTGAAGAATCTATGAGTCTGAAGACATATAATCAGACTTTCGGAAATATAGCACCCACACATTCCCGAAAAGTGCAAGGGCAGATCAGTGCGAGAGCTAGAAAAGAAAACTGCTGGTGCGTTAGCAAGGATTAATCAGTTAGACTCCAGGAAAGGTAATGCACCAGAGAGGCAGTTCTCACATTGCGCCTGACAATGTTAACTTAGGAACCACCAAGACACATTCATACGAAATTTTTCGACCTGGAGAAAGCATTCGACAATGTAAAATGATGCAGGATGTTCGAAGTTCTGAGAAAAATAGGACTAAGCTAGAAAGACGTCGTGATGCAATTCCCTGTATGTCCATCTTTTCACAGATGGTTGCGGGACGACGGCTGTTCGGTACAGCACGTCAAAACAAACATCTTTCAATCGTCTAAATTCCCAAACTTTTATTTTATTGGACTACCAGTTTTGGCGATATATTGCGCCATCCTCAGGCCCCCTGACCGACGTGTTGGAAGATTCCCATCTTTGGTCTAGTCAAAGTGGGGGCCAGCATTCAAAGAGTGGTACCCGTAGATTTTTGAGACAGAGATCGCTTCAAACATCAACTTCCGACCCGGCAGGGGATGTTTGAAGTGACCTGGTCAGTTTTGGCACAGACAAGATTTAACTGCTGTACAGTAATCAGGGAGATTAAGAAATTACTGATTTGAGAGAAAACTGGAATATTTCACGAACAGCTGAACTGTCAAAAATATCAAACCACAGCATAAATTGAAACTTCTATACTTTCTCTTGTTCTACCTATATATTCCTAATAACTAGCAGTCACCTGTGGCTGCGTTCGTATATCAGTACTTTCGCTATACTGAGTGGTGGTGAGTAAGTAAGCTACTGTACATGGAATGACGTAAGCTGCCCGCACACGTGTCTGCCTGTTCAACTAAGCACAGCTCGTGATGTGCGCCCCCCCCCCCTCCAACCCCCCTCCTTCCACT
Organism: Schistocerca serialis cubense; assembly: GCF_023864345.2. Lineage (NCBI taxonomy): Eukaryota > Metazoa > Arthropoda > Insecta > Orthoptera > Acrididae > Schistocerca > Schistocerca serialis. The sequence goes on from NC_064646.1 coordinate 10,945,784, forward strand.
CATCTCAAGTTGTCCTAATGCACAATCCGTCGTCAAACATAGCGTCGCTGCCTACGCTGCCTACAGAGGGACATGGACAGGAGCGCGAATCTATGCATTGTGCTGTTGGAGTAACAAACAACATACAATGCGTATATTGTGCAAACTTAGTGTGGAAGTTCGGATTGAAAACACTGAAGATTGTGTAAGCGTTGCATTCATTACTTTGAATCGTACCATGTAGCATACATCAACCAGTAAAAGCATTTTCAGAAATACGATAAAGAGCAAAAGTCACAGAGAAAACAGCTTTTTTAAAGAGCAAAAAATTTTTCCCTAATCTGCGTAATAATCTTCAAATCTATAAGTATCTTGTACTACATACTTTCTAAAGCAGCCTATGTTATTGCTCAGGTTTCAAGCTATCTTCTACCAAATATCAACTTCATCAGTTAGCTGGTTAGTCGTGATAACTTAACAGAGTTACTTTCGCACTTCACTTACGATATTAGTATGGATAAAACTTTCAGCTGCAATATATTTTTTCTATGATCCGATTCTGATGAAATAAATCCTATACGGCGCCACAAGCTATGTTCAAGTTACCAATGAAAATCCCATGAAAGAGATTAGCGTGTTCAAACATATAAACAAACAGATCGACAGTTCACATAAAACTTTAAATCACGATATCTTTTTTTTATACCTATACGGTGACGCAGGCTATCCTCTGTTTGTCTGTGACAACCCATGAACATTCGCCTAGTAGTTTTGGAGATTAGCGTGTTGAACCAGAGAAACAGATAGGTACGAAGGTTTTAGATAAAATTTAAATGAAAATATCTTTTTTTTCACCATACGATTTTTATCAACTAAAACCTACTCATTGCCACAAGTCATGCTCAAGTTACCGGCGAAATCCCACGAAAATTTGTGTTGTAGTCTTAGAGAAGGTAATCAAATGGACAAACAGGCGGACTCGACAGTTCTACAGATTTATTATTAGTACAAATTGCTGTGACTTGGCAAGACAGCCAAGTCACTATGAGAGGAAGCCGAAAGGCACGCGCTTAAGCTCACGCAGGCTGGCGCGAGGTCTGGAACAGTTAAGGGAATTAATAGTAGCAAATAAAGTACGTAGTTGATGTAATACTTAACTTTAATCCATAAGTGGTGTACATCGCTCTTGTTGATACATGTTTTATAATTTCAATATTAATTGGTAATGGCGCCTTGCTAGGTCGTAGCAAATGACGTAGCTGAAGGCTAAGCTAACTATCGTCTCGGCAAATGAGAGCGTATTTGTCAGTGAACCATTGCTATTAACGTCGGCTGTACAACTGGGGCGAGTGCTAGGAAGTCTCTCTAGACCTGCCGTGTGGCGGCGCTCGGTCTGCAATCACTGACAGTGGCGACACGCGGGTCCGGCGTATACTAATGGACCGCGGTCGATTTAAAGGCTACCACCTAGCAAGTGTGGTGTCTGGCGGTGACACCACACAAATAATAATGCGAGGGGAGTTCAGTACGTAATGGAACACACTTTTTTCTGAAAGCAAGATGGTTTTGGCTTGGTTCAAATGGCTCTAAGCACTATGGGACTTAACATCTGAGGTCATCAGTCCCGTAGACTTAGAACTACTTAAACCTAACTAACCTAAGGACATCACACACATCCATGCCCGAGGCAGGATTCGAACCTGCGACCGTAGCAGCTGCGCGGTTCAGGACCATATTATTCCCTATTCTTCTGGTTTCAAAGCTCTATTTTTCAACGTAATCGTCATTCAATGGGAAGGCCTTACCCCACGTTACTCGGAGGACCTGTATCCCCATGGTACGTCTCTACTGGTCGACGTCAGACCCAACGTGTTGCTGCATCAATAACCTCCCATTATCCACGTATTGCTTCCTGCGGAGAGTATCGTTCATGGGACCAAACAGATGAAAGTCGGAAGGTGCGAGATCCGCGCTATAGGGTGGATAAAGAAGAAGAGTCCAGTGAAGTTGTTGTGAGCTCCTCTCGGGAGCGCAGACTTGTGTGAGGCCTTGCGTTGTCATGGAAAAGAAAAACTTCGTTTGTATTTTTGTGGCGACGACTACGGCACGCTGAAGATCGGATAGGTTTGCCCGACATTGTTGCGATGGCTTCAGACGCCTCGCCCAACGAGTCACCGTGCTTTTGTTCACAGCCAGGTATCCGTAGATATTCTACAAGCGCTCATGAATATCTACGATGCTCTGGTTTTTCGCCAAGGGAAACTCACTGACAGCTCTCTGCTTGAAACACACCTCCGTTAAATGCGCATTTCGAAGGCTACGTATAGCGTTGCCACATATCGGAATTTCATGAAACTACAGGGGCGGAAGCGGGAATATTACGCGATGTCTCCCAACAAATTACACATTTTTTCAACCGATATTGGGCTAGAAAATTACTTATTGAATGCCCCTCATAGAACACCAGTCTATATATATTATTGTTATTTTTTATATTTTTTCCATGTTTTGCAGCCTAAAACGTGACTGTATTCAAAACATTGGAGGTATGAATTAAACAACGCCTTCAGTCACAACTTTTTCGTGTTTTATTAACTACACTATGCATTTCGGACCCTGTGGGTCCATCGTCAGGTGTAATTTGTCTTAATACATGTTTCATTTCTTCTCCTGAATGAGGTGAAATGCATATTCCTATCACGAAAAGGTTTAATGTTAGGTTATTAATTTCGTAAGTCGAACGCTGAATATATGTGCAGAATAGTGGAAAATGTACAGTGTAAACTTACCACATCATCCAAGGAAAGAATTTTTAACGTTTTAGTACCGGCAAACATTCTTTTCTCCGTGGGGAAAACAGGCAGAAACTTCAAGACCCGTTTTCAAGAACATGTAAATGCTTTCAGGCTCAAGAATTTCGAAAAATCAGTCATTGCACAACATATCTTGGAAACGGAACATGTCATCAACAGTTGGTAATACTACATAACGAAGCCAATGGTAAGACCAAAGTCTGTTAGAACAACTGGAGATATACATCCACAAAATAAAAAAATAAAAAACAGAATCTATGTTAAATGAACAAACAGATTTCGCAAGCCATAGTTATTTCAGTAATTTTAATGACCTATTCTAAATTTATTTCAAGCGTATGTCAATTGTTTAATAGTTATATCCTTAGCACTACGAATAAATTCATCTTTGACAACAACATATACAAAAACATCTGTGAAGAGTTTATAAACTTGTGTGTGCAAATGTACATCTTGAATGAAGTGAAATGTACTAAAACGACGGAGAAAAGAATGTTTGCCGGTACTAAAACGTTAAAAATGCTTTCCTTGGACGATGTGGTGAGTTTACACTGTTAATTTTCCAATATTTTGCACATATTTTCCGCTTTCGACTTATGAAATTCATAACCTAACATTAAACCTTTTCGTGACAGGAATATGCATTGGTCGTCGAAGCACCATACCGTGGCCCGCACGTTCACCGGGTCTGACTTCCCCGGATTTCTTTCTGTGGGGAAAGTTGAAGGATATTTGCTATCGTGATCCACCGACAACGCCTGACAACATGCGTCAGCGCATTGTCAATGCATGTGCGAACATTACGGAAGGCGAACTACTCGCTGTTAAGAGGAATGTCGTTACACGTATTGCCGAATGCATTGAGGTTGACGGACAGCGTTTTGAGCATTTATTGCATTAATGTGGTATTTACAGGTAATCTCGCTGTAACAGCATGCGTTCTCAGAAATGATAAGTTCACAAAGGTACATGTATCACATTGGAACAACCGAAATAAAATGTTCAAACGGACCTACGTTCTGAATTTTAGTTTAAAAAACCTACCTGTTACCAACTATTCGTCTAAAATAGTGAGCCATATGTTTGTGACTATTACAAAAAGTTGTCCAACTAAAACATTCATATTTCTTTACGTACTACACGAATATGTAATATAAAGTGGGGGTTCCTATTTACAAAAACGCAGTTGATATCCGTTTCACCTATGGCAGCGCCATGTAGCGGGCCAACCATAGCGCCATCTAGTTTCCCCCTTCAAGCTAGACAAGTTTCGTTCTTTGTAGTTTTTTCGTTTGACGCTTATTTCGTGAGATATTTGGCCCGGTCACGATCAATGGACCATCCTGTATATGTTGTTGAAAAAATATTTTGTAAAACTGTCAAATGTTTTTAGAAGTGACTTTTCTAAAAGTAAGAAATAAAATAGGTTAGAGAAATATTTGGTCCGGCTTAGAATAATGCTCTAAATCGTGTGCTACAGGTGATGGGCTGATGCGTTAGTGACGTGAGGAGACGATTCAGTGACATTTCACCACAAAATTATGCTCTAGCACTTTGTAAAACTCTAAGTTTTAAATTCTCTGTCGCCAACTAATTTGGTATACTGTTTATGATTTCGAGCACCATTCAAAGGCGCGTCAAATGTTTCTCTAATCTAATTTATTTCTTACTTTTACACAACTGATTTCACTAAACATTTGCCGTTCGTTTTTTTTAACTTCCTTCTTATTCTGTGGATGTCAAACAGCCAGCTATACTTCATATTGTCGAATGAATAGTTACGGTGACAGAAGTCGCTGACGATTTCCGAGCCGTCGTCGTAGTCATGGACGAAAGTAAAAACGTACGAAAGCGGAGTTACGGGTCATAACGTGTCGAGCAGGTGAGCACCTCCTGGACAGCTTTCTCCTGTGCCCTGCTCTCCACAGCGAGAAATTTTCGGTCCTTCGCGATAGCCCACCAGCACCTGACTCTTGCAAACGGCGAGGACGTGGGTGTGTTCTCAAGCAGCGTACCTCTCTTCCTCTATCTTCTGCCAAAGTCAGTGACCTAGGTACGGATTCTCAGTAGAATCAAATGCTTCGCTCTATCTCTGAAGACGACTATTTCGTTTCCATATATCCCTTACGCTTGAACTGTTTGTAAGAGCTTTAATGTCCGTGTGCCGGGCCAGGACGCGTCTTACACGGACTCAGTGGTTTCACTTGGCATCGGTTCCTCTCTTCGGTTTTAACTGCCAGAAAATGATTTACACCTTTACAATCGAGTGAAAGTAGGGCATTCTTTTCTCCTTGGTGAAAGTGTTCTTACAAATTGCAGGGAGACTTCAAGATTATCAGCTCCTTGCATAGACTGGCCACCCTGAACGTAGATACACTACTGGCCATTAAAATTGCTACACCATGAAGATGACGTGCTACAGACGCGAAATTTGACCGACAGGAAGAAGATGCTGTGATTTGCAAATGATTAGCTTTTCAGAGCATTCACACAAGGTTGGCGCCGGTGGCGACACCTAAAGCGTACTGACACGAGGAAAGTTTCCAACCGATTTCTCATACACAAACAGCAGTTGACCGGCGTTGCCTGGTGAAACGTTGCTGTGATGCCACGTGTAAGGAGGAGAAATGCGTACCATTACGATTCCGACTTTGATAAAGGTCGGATTGTAGCCTATCGTGATTGCGGTTTATCGTATCGTGACATGCTGCTCACGTTGGTCGAGATCCAATGACTGTTAGCAGAATATGGAATCGGTGGATTCAGGAGGGTAATATGGAACGCCGTGCTTGATCCCAAAGGCCTCGTATCACTAGCAGTCGAGATGACAGGCATCTTATCCGTATGGCTGTAACGGATCGTGCAGCCACGTCTCGATCCCTGAGTCAACAGATAGGGACGTTTGCAAGACAACAACCATCTGCACGAACAGTTCGACGATGTTTGCAGCACCATGGACTATCAGCTCGGAGACCATAGCTGCGGTTACCCTTGACGCTGCATCACAGACAGGAGCGCCTGCGATGGTGTACTCAACAACGAACCTGGGTGCACGAATGGCAAAACGTCATATGTTTTCGGATGAATCCAGGTTCTATTTACAGCATTATGATGGTAGCATTCGTGTTTGGCGCATCACCTGGCGTGATGGTATGGGGTGCCATTGGTTGCACGTCTCGGTCACCTCTTGTTCGCATTGACGGCACTTTGTACATTGGACGTTACATTTCAGATGTGTTACGATTCGTGGCTCTACCCTTCATTCGTTCCCTGCGAAACCCTACATTTCAGCAGGATAATGCACGACCGCATGCTGCAGGTCCTGTACGGGCCTTTCTGGATACGGAAAATGTTCGACTGCTACCCTGGCCAGCACATTCTCCAGATCTCTCACCAATTGAAAACTTCTGGTCAATGGTGGAAGAGCAATTGGCTCGTCACAATACGCCAGTCTCTACTCTTGATGAACTGTGGTCTCGTGTTGAAGCTGCATGGGCAAGCTGTACCTGTACACGCCATCCAAGCTCTGTTTGACTCAATGCCCAGGCGTATCAAGGCCGTTATTACGGCCAGAGGTGGTTGTTCTGGGTACTGATTTCTCAGGATCTATGCACCCAAATTGCGTGAAAATGTAATCACATGTCAGTCCTAGTATAATATATTTGTCCAATGAATACCCGTTTATCATCTGCATTTCCTCTTGGTGTAGCAATTTTAATGGCCAGTAGTGTATATGTAATGTCATGCGTTGAAATAGGTGAAAGTTGCGATATCGTTCAACTAGGCGTTCTGTGATGATATATATTTCTTTTACAGTCGGCTCCTTTCACAAACACGACTGCGATGTAAACTGTTTTGTCCCAGATTCGATTCAGTATATCCATCCAGTATTCACCAGACTTCTGTAACACCACCGTTCAAAAGCTTGTATTTTATTCTCGCCAGAAATTATACACTGATGTGATGAAAGTTATGGGATAGCAATTTGCACATATACAGATGGCGGCAGTATCGCGTACACAAGGTTAAAGGGGCCTTGCGTTTACGGAGCTCTCATTTGTACCCACGTGGTTTATCTGAAAGGGCTTCCGACGTGATTATGGCTGCACGACGGGAACTAACAGACTTTGAACGAGGAATGGTAGGTGGAGCTAGACGCATGCGACGTTCCATTTCGAAAACCATTAGGGAATTCAGTATTCCGAGATCCACAGTGTCAAGAGCGTGCCGAGAACATGACATTTCGGGGATATCCTCACACCACGGACAGTGCAATGGGCAACGGCTCCGACTTGACAACCGAGAACAGCGGCGTTTACGTAGACTTGTCCGTGGTAACAGACAAGCAACCCTGCATGAGTTACCTCAGAAATCAATGAGGGTCGTACAACGAACGCATCCTTCAGAACAGTGAGGCGAAATTTAGCATTAATGGGCTGTGGCAGCAGACAGCCGGCAAAGGCGCCTTTGCTAACAGCTCGACATCGCCTGCAGTGCCTCTCTTGGACTCGTGACCATATCAGTTGGATCGTAGACGACTGGGAAACGGTGGCCTGGTCAGAAGAGTCCCTATTTATGCTGGTAATACCTGATGGTAGGTTCGAGTGTGGCGCAGACTCCACGAAGACATGAACGCAAGAACCACTGTGCACGTTGGTGGTTGCTCCATAACAGTGCGGGCCGTATACAGATGGAATGGAGTAGATTCTCTGGTTCAACTGACCGATCGTTGACTGGAAATGGTTATGTTCGGCTAGTTGGAGACCATTGGCCGACATGCATGAACTTCATGTTCTAGAACAGCGATGGAATTTTTATTGATGACTATGGACCATGTCACCGGACCACAAATGTTCGCTACTGGTTTGAAGAACATTCAGGAAAATTCGAGCGACTGGTTTGGCCACTCAGATCGCCCGAGTGTATCCCATCGTACACTTATGAGACGCAATCGAGAGGTCGATCCGTGCACAATATCCTGCACCGGAAACACTTTCGCAGTTATGGACGGCTATTGAAGCAGCATGGCTCAATATTTCTGCAGCGGACTTCCATCGACTTATTGAGCCCATGCCGTGCCGAATTGCTGCACTATGCCGGCTAAAAGGAGCTCCGACAAGATATTAGGAAGTATTTCATGATTTCTGTCACCTCAGTGTGTGGTTGTAAACGTTGTAGCTATTCGCTTGTGTCAGTATTATCTGTGTACTCGAAATTTAATTCCGATCTTACAATCTTATTATTAACTACATGGAGAGGCAGTAGAATCTCGAACACGTGCATCACAGCAAGGGTATACACTATGTAATGATTTCAAAGTATGTGGCGCCTACCATCGGTAATGGTGGAATTCAGTATGGTTTTGGCCCACCCTTAGTCTTGATGACAGCTTCCACTCTCGCAGGCATACGTTCAATCAGGTACTGGAAGGTCTTTTTGGGAAATGGCGGCCCATTCTTCACTTAGCGCTGCACTGAGGAGAAGTATCGATGTCGGTCGGTGAGGCCTGGCACGAAGTCGGTGTTCTAAAACATCCGAAAGGTGTTCTATAGGATTCAGGTCAGGAGTATGTGCAGGCCAGTCCATTACAGGGAAGTTATTGTCGTGTAACCACTCCGCCACAGGCCGTGCATTATGAACAGATGCTCAATAGTGTTGAAAGATGCAATCGCCGTCCCCGAATTGCCCTTCAACAGTGAGAAGCAAGAAGGTGCTTAAAACATCAGTGTAGACCTGTGCTGTGATAGTGCCACCCGAAACAACAAGGGGTGCGAGCCCCCTCGATGAAAAACACCACCGCCTCCGAATTTTACTGTTAGCACTACACACACTGGCAGACGACGTTCACCGGGCATTCGGCATACCCACCTCCTGCCATCGAATCGCCACATTGTGTACCCTGATTCGTCACTCCACGCAACGTTTTTCTGCTATTCAATCGTCCAATATTTACCCTCCTTACACCAGGCGAGGCGTCGTTTGGCATTTACCGGCGTGGTGTGTGGCTTATGAGCAGTCGCTCGACCATGAAATCCAAGTTTTCTCACCTCCCGCCCAACTGTCCTAGTACTTGCAGTGGATCCTGATGCAGTTTGAAATTCCTATGTGATGGTCTGGATAGATGTCTGCTATCACACATTACGACGCTCTTCAACTGTCGGCGGTCTCTTTCAGTCAGCAGACGAGGTGGCCAGCCTGTACGCTTTTGTGCTGCGCGTGTCCCTTCACGTTTCCATTCCACTATCGCAACGGAAACAGTGGACGTAGGGATGTTTACGAGCGTAGAAATGTAGTGCACAGATATATGACACAAGTGACACACAATCACCTGACCATGATCGAAGTCGTGGGTTGCGCGGTGCGCCCCATTCTGCTCTCTCACGATGTCTAATGATTACTAATATGGAGTACCTGGCAGTAGGTGGCAGCAAAATGCATGTAGTATGAAGAACGTATGATTTTGGAGGTGTCCGGATACTTGTGATCACATAGCGTATTTTATGGTATTTTTAGGGTTCCGTACCTCAGTGGTAAAAGCGGAATACTTATAGGATAATCTTGTTATGTGTCCGTCTTTACGTCAGACAGTAAAAAACTCTTTTTCTCAGGCGCGGGTTGACGTATCAAGCTGAAATTTATGTCACACACTGAGATTTACTGTCCCTTGTTGAGGTAAAAAATTTAAGCTTCTATGTCAATGCAATCGAAAGATAATGCAATAGCAGTCACATAGTGTGATACTCGCTAAGTGACCAATCAAAACCTATAGGTCAGTTCCCGTTGACCAAGAATAGCGAAATGTGCCAAGAAGCAAGGTTTAACAGAGAAAATTCCCAAAAGCTTTGATTAGTAATTATATCACACCGAAAAATTATTTTTTGACTGTTATTGTCCAACTGTCTGTTCGTCTGTTAAGACCCTTTTTGTCAGGGAGGGTAGATGTGCCAATTTGAAATTTATTTCACATACGATGGGCTATAGTCCCCTGGCAGCGTAAGATACTCAAGCTTCTAAATTAATGCAATCAAAAACAGGACCATCTACATGAAATATTTTGATACTGGCAAACTCACTCATTAAAATCTATAGGGTACTTACCTTTGAAGTAGAATAATGAAATTTGGCAAGAAGCAAGGTTTCACAGAAAATGGTTTATTTGTAACTATACATTACTGACGACTAAATGAGATGACAAGACCAGAATCAGAAATGGCTCAGTTAGTAGGGGGTAGGCACAACAGAGAGACCATCAGAACAAGTCAACACTATAACAGTGGAACGAGGTCGTTTTGATTTCATAATCCTGTAGAAGGATTCTTTCATCCTCCTAGCCGAGTGGATGCGGTATGAGAGGCACTGAAGCAGCAGACGTGTCGCCGCCTGGCTGAGAAAGAGTGAAGATCCCATGAAATAAGAATGTGCTATCAGATACGTTGCGAAATTACTACTCAGCAAAAGATTCTACGACTTTAAATTGTTCCTAGAATAAAACGGAAAGGCGTGAGGAGAAACATTTCAGAGATGCTGGAATATGATCAGTCGGATTCCAACAAAATACCCGAGAAGCAATAATTTTTCGTTTTCTAATTGACGGGAAACGTAAGAAAACGGGGAAATGTTAATTGCGCCCATGTACTTCAACGATGCCTCTTACAGTGGAATAAGTTATTCAGGAACCTGGGAAGGTTGAAGAGGCAGTGCAGCTGCAGACAAATGCTACGATTCCTTTTTTGTCTCTATTGTTCGTTGTCCACGATTCATGTCCATTTAACGCTACACTTCAAATACTTTTAGAATAACGCTACATTTCAACCAAAACATAGATAGTAATTAACCAGCGGAAAAATGCTCCTATTGGAGCACAAAAAAGGCAAATATGCCCCTGTTTAACAGAGTCTGACTGAAAAGTTGGGTAACAGCTGCTGCATTCTACCTTGCTTTAAAATTTTTGCCAAAAATTTTGGCTTGCAAACGTATTCACGCTCTTTATAGCATGCAATTCACCTTGCACCCCTACAAACTCCGCTAACTGTAACTCGCTCGCCGGCCGTCGGTGACCGATCGGTTCTAGGCGCTTCAGTCTGCAAGCGCGCGACCGCTACGGTCGCAGGTTCGAATCCTGCCTCGGGCATGGATGTGTGTGGTGTCCTTAGGTTAGTTAGGTTTAAGTAGTTCTGAGTTCTAGGGGACTGATGACCTGAGATGTTAAGTCCCACAGTGCTCAGAGCCATTTGAACCATCTCTGTAATTTGCTCACACTCCCACTTGCCTATTCCCATTCACTCTTTCAGTTCAACTCATTGTCCTTCGTTCTGTCCTACTGCTCCTATTGTCTCCTCTCTTTGTCACTGTCTCCCTCTTGCACTCTCTTACTGCTACCATCTCTTTCATTCATTTTAATTATAGCCAGCCCGACTCGCGTATCATATCCACGACACTCTCTACCCTCTTTCGCGATAATAGAAAACGAGCTACCTGTCTTTGAACTTTTTCGATGTACTTCGTCAAACCTATCTGCTAAGGATTCGGTATTGACTAGTGATACTCTAGTAGAGGACGAATAAGCGTAGTGTAGGCAGTCTTTTTAGATGACTTGTTGCACCTTCTAAGTGTTCTGCCAATAAAACACAGATTCTGGTTCGTCTTCCCACAAAATTATCTACACGATCGTCCAATTTAATTTGTTCGAAATTATGAACTCCAGGTAATCCCATTTAAATGAATTTAATTTGGATTTGTGCGATTTATTGTGTAAATAAAACTTGAAGGATTCCTTTAGTATTCATGTGTGTGACCTCACACTTTTAATTATTTAGGGTCAGTTGCCACTTTTCGCTTGATACATATAACTTGTCTAAATCATTTTGTAATTTGTTTTGAGTTTCTGATGATTGTACTAGACGGCAAATGACAGCATCATCTGCAAACAGTCTAAGATGGCTGCTCATATTGTCTTCTAAATCATTTATGTACGCTCATGTTCAGAAAAAACATCACTCTGTGAACGACTAGAGCTACGACGTTTACATTTACAGGACATGTACATTAGTATGTTTTGCAGAAATTATAAGCATTGCAGTTACCTCAGTTGAGCATGTGTCCTATTGCCTAGTAGACGTATGGTACTCCATGGATCCTGATAACTTGTTCCACGCGTGATGCCATCGACGCTTATAAGGCGCGAACAGCTATATCCCGTGATATAGCTATCCATGCTGTATTCACCTGATTCCAAAGTTCACCTGTGGTGGTTGACGTTGGGTCACAGTCACGCACCCGTCGTTTCACCATATCCCACACATTTTCTATTGGCGACAAGCCTGGTGATCTGGCGGACCACGCAAAATGTCTGACGTCCTGTGACACCAAAAAGACACGTGTTCGTATAGCAACATGTGGTCGCGAATCGTCTTGCTCAAATGGCTTCTGCGATGTTGTGCAGACAGGATATGGCTACGGGTCGCAGACTGTCTTTCACGTAGGTCACACTGCTCACAGTACCCTGGAAGCAAACTAACTGTGATTTGTTGTTGTAGCCAACAGCACCCTAAAAGTATTGAGTTGGCGCTGTAGACTTTGTGCGAATGCAGTCACTGTGATGCCACTCCCTCTGTCTGCTCAAAATGGCTCTGAGCACTTTGGAACTTAAAATCTGAGGTCATCAGTCCCCTAGAACTTAGAACTACTTAAACCTGAGAACTTAGAACTACTTAAACCTAACTAACCTAAGGACATCACACACATCCATGCACGAGGCAGGATTCTAACCTGCGACCGTAACGGTCGCGTGGTTCCAGACTGAAGCGCCTAGAACTGCTCGGCCACCCCCGCCGGCTCCCTCTGTCTGCGATGAACCAAATGGCGGCCATCATTTTCAAACAAACAGAACCCGTATTCATTCGAACACACTATCTGATGCTGTTCCTGTCCCCAGTGATGTCGTTTCAAACGCCATTGCCGTCTAGCATATTTCTGCACGTTCGTCAAAGGTAGGCGGAGAAGTGGACCATGCGCACGTCGCCCATGCCGTAGTAAACGGCGATGGACTGCCGCCCCTGTCAGTGTACGATGTGCCACACTGTTTGACTGTCGTTCCAGAGCTGAGGAGGACGCAGATGTGTCCTCCAATGCCATTCGGATGAAGTATCGATCTTCTCGGGGGATGGTCCAGATGGTGCGACCTGATCCATCTCGTAGTGTTCTACGGCCTTCCGTGAACCGTTCTGCACATACCCGTTGCATTGCCGAAACATTTAGTCCCACACGAGCAGAGGTATCTCGGATAGATGCTTCACATTCTTTCATGCCAATAACGTTCCATCTTTCAGACTTACTGATCTGATGGTGCCAGCCGCTGTGACCGAGCGGTTCTAGGCGCTTCATTCCAGAACCGCGCTGCTGCTACGGTCGTAGGTTCGAATCCTGCCTCGGACATGGATGTGTGTGATGTCCTGAGGTTGGTTAGGTTTAAGTAGTTCTAAGTCTAGGGGACTGATGACCTCAGACGTTAAGTGCCATAGTCCTTACAAGGGAACCTCCCCATCGCACCCCCCCCCCCCTCAGATACAGTTATAAGTTGGCACAGTGGATAGGCCTTGAAAAACGGAACACAGATCAATCGAGAAAACAGGAAGAAGTTGTGTGGAACTATGAAAAAAAATAAGCAAAATATACGAAATGAGTACTCCATGCGCAAGACAGGCAACATCAAGGATAGTGTGAGCTCAGGAGCGCCGTGCTCCCGTGGTTAGCGTGAGCAGCTGCGGAACGAGAGGTCCTTGGTTCAAGTCATCCCTCGAGTGTAAAGTTTACTTTCTTTATTTTCGCAAAGTTATGATCTGTTCGTTCGTTCACTGACGTCTCTGATCACTGTAATTAGTTTAGTGTCTGTGTTTTGCGACCGCACCGCAAAACCGTGCGATCAGTAGACGAAAGGACGTGCCTCTCCAATGGGAACCGAAAACATTTGATCGCAAGGTCATAGGTCAACCGATTCCTCCACAGGAAAACACGTCTGATATATTCTATACGACACTGGTGACGACATGTGCGTCACATGACAGGTATATGTTGTCGACCCACCTAACTTGTATACTTGGCGAATGGGTAAAAAGATTCTTCTACCTTGCCCGATTTAGGTTTTCTTGTGGATGTGATAATCAATCCCAAAAAAGTGATGAAAACATAACGGACGGACAGATCATAATTGTCTGAAAATAAAAAATTAAACTTTTCATTCGAGGGAAGACTCGAACCAAGGACCTTTCGTTTCGCAGATGCTCACGCTAACCACGAGACCGCGGCGCCCCTGAGCTCGCACTATCCTTGATGTTGCCTATGTTGCGCATGGCCTACTGAGTTTGTATATTTTGCTTATTTTTTTCATAGTTCCACACAACTTCTTCCTGTTTCCTCGATTGATCTGTGTTCAGTTTTTCAAGGCCTATCCGTTGTGCCAACTTATAACTAAATCTGAGGGGGGTGCGATGGGGAGGTTCCCTTGTTAGAGCCATTTGAAGCATTTGATCTGATGGGCGGTTCACTCATACGTCTGCGAGGCATCCTGCGCGTCTGTTCAAGTCACACTGATCCATTGCCTTCGGTTTATAGCGACAACGAGAGCTGCAGGCACTTTTCCCCGGTAGGTGGTGTTGCGCCGCGATATCGATATTGACCTTGAACCCGCAGGTCGACGTGGTTCAAATGTTAAACATTTCTGCAGAACATACTAATGCACGTGTCCTGCGAGTATGAACGTCCTATCTCTAGTCGTTGAAGATGTTATGTTTTTTTCTGAATATGAGTGTATATTATTGTAGAAAGCAGAGGACCAACACTTTCTTGGGGAACTGAGGCACACTTGTATATGACACGCAATTTTAATGTAAATCGCTTGTGAAGAACGGGTTAAAAGCCTTCTATAAATCTAAAGGTATTAGGTCCCATATCAACAGCACTCATTACTTTATGGGAATAAAGAACTAGTTGTGTTGTACGCGAGCGGTACTTTATGAATCCGTGTTGGCTTTGTGTAAATATGTCGTTTCTTTCGAGGTGATTTATAAAGTTCTAACAAAACATATATTCGAAAATCCTTCTGCAAATGGACGTCAGTTATGTGGGACTGTAATTCAGCGGATTACACCTATGTTGTTTCTTGTGTACTGGTGTGACCTGCCCAATTTTCCAGTGTCTAGGTGCGTATCTTAAGTCGAGCGAGCGGTTGTATATAATTGAAAAGTATGAACCTGTTGTATTAGCATACCCTGAAAGGAACCTAACTGCTACACACTAGACGTGTTTTTATTAAGTAGTCTCACTTGCTTCGCTAAGCCAAGGATATGTTCTTCAAAGTTATTCATGTTCTTGATTCCAATTCAAGAATATTTACTTCACCCTCTTTTGTGAAGGAATTTCGGAAAACCGTGTTTAGTAACTCAGCTTTTGTGGCACTGTCATAGATAACATTACCACCGATATCACGCAATGAATGTACTGACTGTGTTCTGCCGCTAGTGTGCTTTACACGAGACCAGAATCTCTTTGGATTTTCTAACAGATTTCGAGACGGAGTTTCGTTGTGGGAATCGTTAAAAGTATATCACACTAAGGTTCGAGCTAAATTTCGTCAGTCTTGGGGTTTTGCTTTTTTTTTATAAATTTTGTATGCTTTTTTCGTTGCTTCTGCAAGTCTACTAGCCTGTTTTGTGTGTCATGGGGTATCAGTTCCGTCTATAATTAATAGATCTGATATAAAGCTTGAAAGGTGTATACTGGGGCACACTTGTATGTGTCACCAGAATAAGATAAGAATATTAATAAATTAAAATGAAACTAGTATCCTATAAACTATGAATGTCTCTGATAGGTTCGACAATGCGGATCGCTGATTGTCCCCGACCGCAGAGCCAAAGATACTGCTAGTGTTGGAATAAGAGAGTTCTTGGCTCACAGTTGTAGGTAGCTGGTAATAATTGGTGGTAAGATTCTATGGGACGAAACTGCTGAGGTCATCGGTCCCTAAATTTACAGACTACTTTTTTTTGTTTAAAAAAAATTCTTTATTCAATTCATTGCATTATACATGTTAACCCACTACCTAACTGCATTAGTGGGTCCTAATAATGATACAAAGAAATGCAGCTTTCTATTCTACACTACAGGTGATTTTATTATTATTATTATTATTATTACTGTAATCTTACCGCTATGTGGTTCTAAGCTACTTAATCTACAAGGAAACTACACGCTACCTGCAGCGTAACAGGTGTGCCAGTGCTACTATAGACCTGCTGGGTGTTTGCCAGGCCCACTGAGCTAATCCCGGTTGGCATGGCCCTGGCACTGGACGGGCCCCCAACTTGGTATCGCTGCAGTCTATGCTAAGGTGTTATCCAATCTTCTACATCTAATCTAAATTACATACGTCATAATTGGTGCGTGTTCCAGTCCGGTGTTTATGTACCCCCCTCCCTCCTAGTCCAGGGCAAGGCGGATTCCAGCCGTGAAGCGGTTGGCCAAGTCCCTACCCGGCGGTACAGGAAGGGTGCACGAAGTCTAAGTCGGTGAAAAAATTTTTTGCTTTTAATGATTGTCCCTTAAAAAGTTCTTAAGGACTTTTTTCGATATTTCGTCTGTGAGTTTGTTTAAGAATTTAAAAGTGTTGTCGTGCCTTAGTAAGTGGTACGTGTCATTGTTTGGTAGCTGTTGTCTTAGGTCATGGGCTACGTCATCGAAGAGGTGGCACTCATACACCACATGCTCTGGGGTGCCTTGAACAGCACCACAGTCACACGCTGGTGTAGCCTGCTTCCCGAACCGACATAGATATGTTGGGTATGGTCCATGTCCAGTAAGAAAGAGCAGCATTCCTCTCGTAGGCGTGAAAAATGTTAAGTTTTATCCGTTCCTCTATGTCCGGTAGCAGCTCATAGGTTCTGCGTCCCGTATGATCGTTGCTCCACTGTTCCTGCCACAGTTCGATCCCTCTCTTTTTGATGGCGTTCTTATCCCCAGCATAAACCCCAAGTATCTCCATGATTTTGTCCCTGTTCTCCTTCTTCGCCCAGTACCAGGCGGCCTGCTGACGAATTTTTATGTCCAGTTGACAGATTCCCATTAGCACTAAAAGCGCTCCCCCACGTGTCGTCCTGTAGGCCCCTGCTGAACGTAGGAGCATGTTCCGCTGCACTCTTCTTACGGCCATGGCAGGCATGACCCTCGTGAGTCTGTGTGCCCATACCCCTGATCCGTATCCTACTATTGATGTCAAGATACTATTATGATATAGTTTGATTAAGTTGGGTGGAAGGTGAAATCGTTTGTGACCAATTCCAATGAGATTGTTTAGTAAAACCAAGGATTTTTGAGATACGGTATCAATGTGTGATGCAAAGTTCCACCTCTCATCGATGATTACACCTAGATATCGGGCCGCGCGGCGCCGAAGAACTGGCGTGCCATTGATTCTTACAGTAGGGTTTCTGACCAGTTGGCCTTTGAGAAGTAGGTATGTAGATTTACTTGGCGCAATCGTCATTTTGCTTTTATGACACCATGATGTAAGTACAGTTATGGCTCTCTCCACTTTGGGCTCTAAGTCCTCGCGGCTTCGGCATCCGACCAGCAGGAGGAGGTCGTCTGCGTATGCTATGACCTCTAGCACATCGTCACTGTTATTCAGGTCTTCCAGTAATGGCTCCATGTTGATGTCCCAAAAGAGAGGTCCTAACACAGAGCCTTGAGGACATCCTTTGGTCACAGTCTTCCTGACTATGCCGCTAGGGGCCGATAGCCAGACCTCCCTGTCTGCAGAATAGCTCCTCAGACAGCCATATAGTAGCCCTGGGCAATTCTTCTCCCGCAAGCAGGAAAAGAGTGAGAGCCACCACAGGTTGTCGAAGGCGTCACTGATGTCCACCATGATGCCGACGACATATTTGTGCGGGGTGGAGCCACAGATCTCGGCGGCCAGGGCGATTGCGTCAGACGCAGAACGCCCAGACCGGAAACCGAAAACCGAATTGTCTGTCACTCATCCCGCACAGCATGCGGTGTGCTGTCAGTCTGTTTGCCAGTAGCCTCTCAAAAAGTTTGCCCAGTATGTCTAGCAAGCAGATGGGTCTGTATGACTTAATTTCGGTAGGATCTTTATCTGGACCCTTTTTGATGATAATTATAATTGCTTTTTTCCATATTGCTGGGAATTTCCCGAGTCTCAGGCACTCGTTGTATAACTTAGTGAGAGAAGCTACGAGCTGGGGGGCAAAGAATTGCACCACCTCCGCAGTAATGCCGTCCGGGCCAGGAGCTTTTCCCCTTTTGAGGGTCTTGATCTGGGCAGCAACCTCTTCTTCAGAGAAGGGGTAAGTTCTGGTATTATTGTCATAATCCATTAGGTCTTCTCTCCTTATTCTGTGCTGTTCTTCTGCGTCATTTTCCTCGACATCGTCAGGTAACAGGACCCGAAGGAGGGCCTCGGCAGTTTCCTGCCATGTGCCCGTCATCCGGTCCCCGTCGCTGACTGTGGATAGCACCATGGGTGATCTTTTTTTTACCTTACCAGTTTGTACGGGACTCCCCAAGGGTCTGTAGCCAATTGGCTTTTCACGTAATTTTTCCAGCTTCTGAACCTTACTGCCCCAAGCTCCTGCTGAAATTGATCCTTGCTTTCTCTATAGATCTGCAGCCATCTTTGTTTTTCTCCCCAGACGACACTCCGCTAGTAGTACCTCCTGGCCCTGCTTACAGCCTGGCGCATCTGTCCTAATTCGACCGATCATGGTGTGGGGGTGGCCGCAACGGCTCTCCTCCTGGTTGGTACAGCAGCTCGCACCGCCCTGGTGATCGCTTGTACCAGTTCTTCAGCGTACTCTTCCACGTTTTCGTCACCCTCCAGCAATGCCGGGATGTTGCACTCTTCCGCGAGACGGTCCCAGTTGGTCTTGTTGTTATTGAGCTGCAGCTCCCACCCCATGTCCCAGTGGCACTCCCTTTCCCCAATAGTAAAGGTGATTAAGTTGTGATCACTGGTGGTTGCTCTGTCCCACACTTTCCAGTTGGCGACTTTTGTGGCCAGGTTTGGTGTTACTAGTGTAACATCAATGTTTGTGCCTTCTCCCCCGCCGCCAGTATAGGTGGGGGGGGGGGGGGGGTCCCTTGTTGGTTGGCAACCACCAGTTGCAATACCATGATTGTCTCCTCAGCCTTTAGCCCTCGATCGTCGTGCGTGCCACTGAACCGTAGGGGGGACTTTGCATTTATATCCGCCGTCACGACCATCCTGCGTCCCCGCAATGCCGTGGCAACTTGCGTGAGTGTCTCCAAGAACTCGTCTATTTCTCTTCCATATTGGAAGTATATGTTGGAGATGTATATCACCCCTGTAGGTGTTTGAAGTTCCACGACATTGCAATGTTCGCGAGAAAACTGCGCAAGGACTGTGGCTCTAAATGATCTGTTGGTAATTACTACTGCAGCTTTTGGCTCTAGATCAGAGTGTATGACTTGCCAGTTGGCAGCCATGAATGGGATCCGTCCCGCTTGGGAGTACGGTTCCTGCAAACAGAGTACATCTAGACTCTTCTCTTCCACCACCTTCCGGAGTTCCTGCAAGACTAGTTTGCTATTGTGGGTGTTGATCTGACCCACGTTTAGTTGGCTCACGTGGGAAGTAGGTATGAATGTGTGATTCTGGCCAGTTTTTGGACCAGTCGTGGGCTACTCTGCCATTTGTTATTACTGATTGATAGTGTAATTCATCTATGTCGAATTTTTCATTTCTTCTTTCGAAAACCTTTTTGACTAGATCTCGCAGGGCTCCGAAGTCGGTGGGCAGATTCATTGTCTTGAGCTGGATTCTGTCCACAGCCTCCATTACTGGAAAGGTGACGTCTCTGCCGTACTCGTGGCCGACACGTACCTCATGTCTCTGTGCGGTAGTGAGGATTGCCGGCGCCTCTAATCTTGATAGTTGCAATGCGTGCTCTAGGTTGGGGTATATTCGTAGGGGATCAATTCCCATTCCTCTCTGGGATGGTGAGTCTGAGGATGGATTTGTGCTGCTCACTTCATTACATTGGACATGTTTGGTTGTTACTGATTCTTTGCAGTGAGATTGTGAACTCCCAAGTACAGGATGCCTGCGTGGTCGAGAATGCTCTTGGTTCGACCTAGGTCCCCAGCAGGGAGGAGAGGGAGCGTCTTCTTCACATGGGTCGATTTGTGTGCAAACGTCTTTCATTGTTATCGTCAGAGATCGAGATTGCGTGATTTTTTGAATAAATTCTTTGAATTTGCTCGCCCTCAGAGCGTCCCTCAGCCTCTTGCTTGGGGATTTCCTTTTTGGCTTCCTGAGTTCAGGTATGGTCTCAGCCATAGTCCATTCGGGAAATTAGTCTTTGCTCTAGCATCCTGTACGTTGGGCAGTTCCTACCAGTGGTATTTGAGGGTTTTCTTCCCCTTTTTGTGCATGGAATGCAGGTTGCGTTCTTATTGCAATTTTTTTTTTCTTGTGTGGTCCTCTGCCCCACACCTGGAGCAGGTCGGCTTCCTATCACAGTGTTTATGGACATGGTCCAGATCGCCACAGTTGTGGCATCGGGGGACTACTAAGTAGTCTCTGACATTGATTGCATGGAATACGATATATATTTTTCCCATAGCGGTAAGTTTGCGCCACATCTTGCCGGAGACCTCGGCGACGTGATGAACAACATCCCGTTCTCGAGGTCCCGTTTTGAAACGCAGCTTGAATTCATTTTTAAACGTTTCCCATTCGATGTATTCAAAGTTTTGATTATACAGACTACTTAATCAAACTTAAACTAACATACTATAAGGAAAACACACACACCCATGCCTGAGGGAGGACTCGAACTTTCTATGCGGGGAGCCGCGCGGACCGTGACAAGGTGCCCAAAACCGGGAGGCTACCCCGTGCGGCGTAGGTAGCTGTCTCTGAGGGAAAGACGATGGAGCAGGCAGTCTTTGGGGTGTGCTGTATGAAGCCGCCAAGAGTAAAATTAATGTAGGTATGTCAATATTGTTGAACATGGAAGCAGAAGTCTTCATGCAAATAAGGTAAAGATGTTCAATAATCACGGTTTCTGTTTTTGCCAGCGCGTACGTATAGATGAGTTGGCTGATAATTTGTAATTGCTGAGCAACCCCAGTATCTACGTAAACGGTTTTGATAAAAAGGCTTGAAGATTTGTTAACGGAGCTATATTTAATTTGATGATTTGCATTTATGTTGGATTAATGAAGTTAGATAATATTTTCCGTTTAAATCTCATAGTTTGTGAATCCATTGTGAGTAATGTAACTTCAATTGCCAGATGTTTTTGAGAAGACAAACTTAACTTCCAATATAATTTTGCTAAAAAACTGAGTGTTAGTAATTCACCATAGTCAGTACTTCCTCCCTGTCCAGGTAATATTTTTTAAAGAAGTTGGATTTTCTTAAATGGCTCTGAGCACTATGGGACTTAACATCGAAGGTCATCAGTCCCCTAGAACTTAGAACTACTTAAACCTAACTAACCTAAGGACATCACACACATCCATGCCCGAGGCAGGATTCGAACCTGCGACCGTAGCGGTCGCGCGGTTCCAGACTGAAGCGCCTAGAACCGCTTGGCCACACCGGCCGGCCGATTTTCTTAAATGTTCTAGTTTGTCAGCCAAATGAATTTCATTAGCATTTCAAGCATTATGGCCAGCACTGCACACCGCTGAGTCTACAGTAAGTATATTTATGATTTTTTTTCGTGAGAGACCAGAATATATCGCGTTCTACCGTTGCTGCTTTAGAGGTAAGACAATTTAATTTATTTGCCATGTGCACAGGGACCAAAGGTATTGGTTTTGAACAGGCCCTTAGGATTCAGTGCTTACGTGGCTGAATGCATTTTGCAGTGATTGTTGGTATTGGGAGTTGCATTGCCCATTCGATTCGTAAAGTTTTACTGTCAATAAAACAAAGTAAGCACACAACTTGCACTTACAACACGCCAAATGACAAATCTACTTCTGTATCCATTCCACTGTTCAGACATTCATTCAACGTAACCGTATCATTTTTAAAGGAAGTTACAGCCTTTCTGTTGTTGTCGGTACCATTTCCTTGAATTCATGTCAAATCTGGTATACGCTTACATAGTTAGTTCGGATGGAATGGAAACTGTCTCTCAGCAAGGCGTCAAGAGAATTTTTATCTGCTTTTTTAAATAGATATATTGCGCGTTTATTTTCGTTGGGTTTGAATGTTAACGGTTGTGGTCAATAACCCCTGTATCCGTCATGATGCCCCATATTTGCTCTGTACTGCTTGTTGCTAATAGGTCAAGTGTGTTTTCGCAATCATTTACACTTAGGGTGAGCACCTCAACAAACTGCTCAAAATAATTTTCTCCGCGTCCTCTACGTTGACGGCAACTCTAAATCATTTACATACGCCACAATGGTGAGTACGTCAGTGAAGTTACACTGACATACGAGCATGTCTTCTGTGTGCCTCACTTCTTTCTGTCAGGCTGTGTGTTTCATTACACACGTCATACAAATTTGGAGTGTGTGTTTGTTGATGTACCAGGTGTACCGGTATGAAATGAGCGTTTTTTTGTCAAAATGAAACACTAATTTTGAATTGAAAACTAAAAACATTTAATTGAAAGTACTGACAATTGCTTTCCATACATTTTGACCACCTTTCTGGCAATTTGTGGACACTATGCCAATAGAAATGTTCGTCTTTTGATGCAAACCAATCAGACACCCAATTTTCGATTTCTTCGTAGGAATCGAAGTGTTCCTCAGCCAATGCGTGTCCGATTGATGAAAACAACTGGTAATCGGAAGGGGCCAAGTCTGGTGAATACGGCGGGTGGGGTAGCAATTCCCAGCCAAGTGTTTTGATTGTATCCTGAACCAGTTTTGCTTTGTGTGCAGGTGCATTGTCGTGTAAAAAAATTACTTTTCCATGTCTTCTGGTCCATTCTGGTCTTTTTTCGATCAATGCATAATTCAAATTGATCATTTGTTGTCTGTAGCGTTCAGTATTCACAGTTTCACCGTGTTTTACAAGCTCATGATACACCACACCTTTCTGATCCCCCCAAACACAGAATCGATCTGGTTTTGCGGTCGATGTTGATGGTTGTCCCGGATTAACCTATGATTTTTCCCGTTTAGGATTCTTAAAATAAATCCATTTTTCATCGCCAGTGACAATTCGATGCAAAATTTATTTTCTTTCATGTCTTTGAAACAAAATTTGACAAATGGTTTTCGGTTTTCCATCTGTCTTTCATTCAATTCATGTGGCACCCATTTTCCACACTTTTGGATCTTTCCCATAGCTTTCAAACGGTCAGAAATTGTTTGTTGTGCAACATTTGGCATTGCTGCCGTTTGCTTCTCACTCAAAGTATCATCTTCATCCAATATTGCTTGCAATTCGGCGTCTTCGAACTTTTTTGGGGGTCTTCCACGTTCATCGCTTCTTCAATCAAAATCATTATTTCTAAACCATTGAAACCATCTTTTGCATGTTGCTTCTGATAGAGCATGATCACCATATGCCTCGACAAGCATTCGATGCGACTCTGTAGCACTTTTTTTTTTCAAATGAGAACAAAAAATTAATGCTTTCCGCTAATCATCACTTTCTGGTACAAAATTCGACATTGTTAACACGATGAAAACATATGATGTTGTTTGTTCCATGACTTGATGTATACTAAATACCTTTGACAGATGTCATAGCAACCTAACAAAAAAAAATTAAGGCTCGTTCACAACTAATGTTCCCAATCGACAAATTTGTATCTTAACGCTCATTCCATACCGGTACACCTGGTAGTGGCTGTTGGACACTTAGTTCGACAGACGAACAGTCGCTTACTGTGACAAGTAACACACATCACGTCTGCCGCAGTCAGTTTTAGAGATGGAGAGAGTCTATGGAGTCAGCCTAGGGAGTCCCGACGTGAGAGAGGAAACGTACGCGACCTTGCACCGGCTCACCAGCGCCGCAGGGGCAGTCGCCGTCTGGCAGGCTACCCGAGGCCACCGCGCTCGTAAACAGCGAGTACACTGCGGGCACGCTGTCATCTTCGCATTCGTGAGGACGACGGTTCAATCCCGTCTCCAGCCATCCTGATTTAGGTTTTCCGTGATTTCCCTAAATCGTTTCAAGCAAATGCTGGGATGGTTCCTTTCAAAGGGCACGGCCGATTTCCTTCCCCATCCTTCCCTAACCCGAGCTAGCGTTCCGTCTCTAATGACCTCGTTGTCGACGGGACGTTAAACAACACTAACCTGACCTAACCTGTCATATTCCCCTTCTAGCGTCCTCTGCGAGCAATAGATGCCTGTATTATTTCTGTCGCTGTGGTGCAAACGCTGCTATACTACAGATGCTTCTTTGTGATTTCCGATGCTGCAGCTTAACTGCGTGGGTTGAAGGCAGATGTGTTTGCGTTCTTGTAATCATTATGCACCAAGTGTAGTCATACTGTTCCGGAACAGATTCCACAACCCATTTGTAGTAAAAAAAATTTAATTTGCTTATTAAATGGCAATATTTCCAAGCTAACCATCTAGTATAACCACCGGAAAACACACGTTTCATTAAAGAATCTAACTCCCATGTATACACGGTGTTACAAAAAGTTACGGCGAAACTTTCAGGAAAAATTCCTCACACACAAAGAAAGAAAATATGTTATGTGGACATGTGTCCGGAAACGCTTACTTTCCATGTTAGAGCTCATTTTATTACTTCTCTTCAAATCACATTAATCATGGAATGGAAACACACAGCAACAGAACGTACCAGCGTGACTTCAAACACTTTGTTACAGGAAATGTTCAAAATGTCCTCCGTTAGCGAGGATACATGCATCCACCCTCCGTAGCATGGAATCCATGATGCGCTGATGCAGCCCTGGAGAATGGCGTATTGTATCACAGCCGTCCACAATACGAGCACGATGAGTCTCTACATTTGGTACCGGGGTTGCGTAGACAAGAGCTTTCAAATGCCCCCATAAATGAAAGTCAAGAGGGTTGAGGTCAGGAGAGCGTGGAGGCCATGGAATTGGTCCGCCTCTTCCAATCCATCGGTCACAGAATCTGATGTTGAGAAGCGTACGAACACTTCGACTGAAATGTGCAGGAGCTCCATCGTGCATGAACCACATGTTGTGTCGTACTTGTAGAGGCACATGTTCTAGCAGCACAGGTAGAGTATCCCGTATGAAACTGTGGTTGATCGGAATCTAAGTCCCGTACTCTCTGTAGATTACCCAAATTATACGCGCTGCGTGAGTCTGACACATGTTCATAAAGTGGCGTCTGTTGTGGCATGTTATTAACTGAAATGTTTTTCATCTCTGTTACTTCTTGTTGTAAATTTGATAACTTCCTACGTAACGTGTTGTTAGATGAATCGATCTCATTAATTGTCTGCTGTAAATTTTGAAATTCAGGTGTTTGGATAAATGAAACCGGTGCAGTATCGTCTGATTTATTGTCATTAGTATTTTCGATAACATCAATACGACTGGCCAATTCATCACATTTTTCAGTCAGTATTTTAACCTGATCATCGGTTTTAGAATCAGACGCATTAATCTGTTTTTGCAACTTACGCGTATTTTCGCTCAGTTTTTTAATATCAGCTTTGATGACATCGCAATCCTGTGTTAGTTCTAATTGTACGAATCTGTCTGTCACTGTTTGAATATTTACTGTGTGTGTATCTGTTTTTGATTTAAGATCAGAAATTTCATCCCGTAATTTCGCGTTCAATTGTTCTATGGTATTCATTTTGTCGGACACTCTAGTAATATTAATGTCTACATACGTCTTCGCTTTCGCAAACATTTTACGTTTGTCCTCTTGTCTTTGTGCAGTGATTGTTTCCATGACTTGCCGTTTTACTTTGTTTTGATCTTGAATAAATTTACGGAAACGCGTATCACTGTTCTGTATGTGCTGATTAAAGCGCTCGTTAATCTGAGTGTTTTGTTGTTCGAATTTCGCGTCTATCTTTGCGTCCATTGTGCGCGAAAGTTCTACCGTCATTGCTTTAAACTCATCCCGTAATTGTGTAGCTTTTTCAGAGCATTGTTTAGCGACTCCGCTAATTTCGTCCCTGAGTGTTTCTGTTGCGGCTGTTTGCATTTCCCTTAATTCCTGCGCAACAGACTTAATTTCTTCGCTATTTTTTTGTGAACAAGCCTCAATTTCCACGTGCAACTGTTCCTTAGTGTCATGGCACTGCGCGGCAACGGCTCTAATTTGTTCACTAAGCTGTTTGGAATTGTCGTCTAATTTTTTATTTAAGTGTCTGTAATTGTCATCTAATTTTTCATTTAACTGTTTGTTCTGTTCACTGAGTTGCTTGAGATTTTCATTCTGCTGTTTGTTATCTTCCCTAAGTTGTCTAAAATTTTCATCATTATTGTCAAGTTTTTCATTAATTTTATTAAATTTTTTATCCTGTTCACTAAATTGTTGTTTGAAATCTTTACTACTGTTGTCTTGTTTTTCCATCATTTGGTTAATTCGTTGCAGCAATAGTGTCATAATTTGATCCGAACCAAAATTAGCATTTCTATTCTCAGTACTGTTTAATGGTGTACCTGCAGTTGTCGCGCTTTGTGTGACCATTTGGTCATTTTGCAACTTACAAAAAGGATTATCAGTCCAATGTACACTGTCGCTCACTATTTCGGAATTAAATAAATCCGTCTTACTTTGTGTATCCTGTTCATTTTCATTAGACAAATTTGTCTGTTCGTCACTTAAATTTTCCAAATCGGGTGTGTTAAGCTCGGCAGCGCGCATTACAATAGAGCGTCCCGCGTCATCAATTGTCGTCAAATTAACAGACGAGACAATTGAGTTCGTTTGTTCATCATTAAGATAAAAGTCATCATCAGTGGTTGTAATGCAGTGATTGTTAGTGAACGCAGGATTGTCATCATTACACTGCGTGTCACATGTCCTATCGGTAAAGTTGTTTGGGTCGGTAATTTCATTCATAATACCTCGCGATACATTATTCACAGTCTTTCGCGGCATTTTAACAATAGTCAAAATTATTCACAAAATAAATAAGCACAATGCAAAAGCAACACACAAATACAACAAAGCAACAAATTGCCGTTGACCTGTAGAAAGAAAGTCACAATATTATTAAAAGCGTTGCGCTAAATCCTAATTATATCTAAGCAAATAAGAGCAGATATCTGACTGTCGCTCAAAAGATTCTCAACGAAATTCGATCCTGGACTGGGTGTCGCCAAGTGTAACCTCCCCACAAAAATTTTGTAAGAATGTAATGACAATACTTAATAGAAATGGGAGCCAAACGTAACCTCCCTGCAATTAAATTTAATGACAATAAAAGTGCGAATCGCAATCTGACTCAAGTATAAGTTCTTCATAAAAAATTAAAGTCCATTCAGTGATAAGAAAATCTCAGTGATAATAATGATTCAATTAAACCGAAATATCGGTCTTTGGCCCTGTGCAAAAAATCAAAATTAAAATTCTTACCTCATTACAACACCTAATCAAATTTCTGCTCTTGTTCTTGCGCACCGCTTGGAGGAACTGCATTGCAAATAATAATATACCTTTTTTTTTTTTTGTAATCAAATTGAAAACTGAAACTTTTGTTTAAGGGAAGTGGAACGAAATAGTTACTTCAATTAAATGAAAATTTTATGTAAAATTGCTTTTGAAATCAAAGTTATTATTGGGGGCACTTGTTGAAAATTAGTTACAATAGTTAAACTTTACATTATCCGATGATTATCTTAATTAACAGTATACCTCATTCAGCATCTTGACCAGTGTTGTCGCCAGACCACATCACGCAATCCCACTGGACTGCTATCACTGACCGACTGCTCTGCATGACGACTACTAGCGTACTGCACGCCACTGAACAGAGCTACTGCTCGCGACGACTACTGACAGAGTACAGCCCTCAACTAGACAGAGCTACAGGCTCGCAACGACTGACTGACAGACTAAGAACCGCTCGCAACACTCGCGCGGTCAAGCGCATACTCTCTGGTCACAGATGCTACAATGCCTCGCCATCGCTGCTATGTTACATACGTGTTTCATAACCCTCCACTCGGGGGGCAAAAATTTGGCAGCGATGGTGAGTCATTTGGACTTGCCAAGCGCGGCAAAATTTTTCTTTAATTAACAAAATTCTACAACTTACAGAATATTTAAATGTTGTGCACACGCACTAAGTACAAAATATATCAGACAAAGACAAAATGTGAGCACAAAACATAGTAGCAAATCAGAAAAATGTATATACAAATTATTTGACAGATAACAAAGTGCACAGGCACTGAAAAAATTCTTTAGCATATTCAGAACAAATAAACAGACTGGCAAAAAATATTATGTTGACAAGTGACATGAGTGCACATGCACTGCAGTTGAGAACATATCAGTAATTGATGAAATGTATGTACAATTAGTAACAAATGGCATAAGTGCACTCGCATTAAAGTATTGAATATACAGAATAGTAGAAATCATATTGAAAAATGAGAAAAGTGTACAGGCACTGAAGTTCAGTAGAAAACATATTAACACCTAACAG
This sequence comes from Schistocerca serialis cubense, assembly GCF_023864345.2. Lineage (NCBI taxonomy): Eukaryota > Metazoa > Arthropoda > Insecta > Orthoptera > Acrididae > Schistocerca > Schistocerca serialis. Next base: position 10,974,221 of record NC_064646.1, read on the forward strand.
AAGTGCTCATGCACTGTAGTTCAGAAAATAAAAAATGTATATACAATGTAAAAGACAAAAGGGCACATATACTGTACTTCAGAACAAATAAAAAAAATGTCTTTAGCATTTTGGCAATAAATAAACATAATAGCAAAAAAATCATGTCGACCAGTGACATAAGTGTACTCGCACTGGAGTTTAGCGAATTGAAAAAAATGTATAGCCATGAACATAAATAATGTTAGCAAAAATGATTTTCACTATGTGACAAGAATTAGGATAGGAAAGGGAAGGATTGCATCATGGTTGTAGCACTTTAGATTGCACACAGCTGTTCTGAAAGTCCATATCTTTCCACAGAAGTACAACACCAAGTGACACAACTTGAAGTTCTTTTCCCCTCAGAATTTATCAGCGTAGCCAAGACACTGAACTGTCGTAGTAATATTCCATTTTTTTTTATTTTGGCAGTATATTAGGTACACCAAACAGTGGGACCATAATAACGTCTTCATCGCTCACGGTGGTGGACAGCATGTCGTGTCAACACCACGCTCTTACACGGCACATCAACGTAGAATTAGTGCAAAACCAAATATAGTGCTCCATGATCACTAGGATAAACAGGACAAATGGACATTGCAGTAATTCAGGGTAGTTAGCTCATAAGGTGAAGGACATTAAGTCACATAATATTGTCAATTACAGTAGTAGTTTGCGGCATTCATAGCCCAGTTATTGAACATTTCTGTACCATGTATATAGTATTACAGAAAAATGTTCATTAATTGTTTTACATAGAATCAGTAATCTTCTTTTCCTAGTTACAAAGCATTATTAAATAATCGCATTCTTTTCCAGTTGCAAAGCATAGCATAGTTAATTAATCATTTGTCATTCCAATATAGTATTAATCATTAACCTTCTCCTAATTACAAAGCATCATGAAACAATCGCATTCTTTTCCAGTTACAAAGTATGGCATAGTTAATTAATCATTTGTCATTTCAATAGTAATAATCATTAGCTTTTTCCTAATTACAAAGCATTATTAAACAGTCACATTCATTTCCAATTATAAAGCATAGTTAATTAATCATTTGTCATTTCAATATAGTAAGAATCATTAGCCTTCTAATTACAAAGCATTATGAAACAATCGCATTCGTTTCCAGTTATAAAGTATAGCATAATTAATTAATCATTTGTCTTCCAATAGTAATAATCAGTAGCTTTTTCCTAATCACAAAGCATTATGAAACAATAGCATAGTTAATTAATTATGTGTCATTCCAATCTAGTAAGAATCATTAGCCTTCTTCTAATTACAAAGCATTATTAAACAGTCACATTCATTTCCAATTACAAAGTATGAACATTGAAAACAAGAGCTAATTAATGGCATAATTAATAACAATTCATTAAGTGACACTAATTATTGGCACTCAGTGGCCATCAGGTATCGAATAGTATAAAGCATTGTTCCTCATTCAGTATTATTCAGATCATTATGAGGTCATTATTAAAAATCAGTTAATTATAGTCATAGCATTAATAATCATGGGGATTATAAGTAGTCTCATTACAATAACAGTGGCAATTACTAGCCAGTTACTAAGCATTATTTTATATATATGTGTATTTTTGTTGTCTCATTAAGAAGTCATTACTCAAGTGACATACTATTCAGAGCTAATCAGTATTATTCAGAATTTTCTCAAACTGGTATCACTATTTGGGACTGTTAATACATTTTTTTTGTTAGCAATGCATTGCATTGGGATCGATAATTAATTGCTGAGGCATAACACTTTTTGCTTTTGACCTATTGCTGCAAATGAGGATAGGTAATGTCATTCGTCATGAGTCAGCTGTAGCAAGGTTATGTAACAAGGCAGTATATGTGATTACATTTATAAATGATAGACACAAATGGGTAAAAAAAAAATGCAAGTACTAGAACAGGTATAATAAGTAACAGTTTTAGTAAGTATCATGACAAGCATCTCCTGGAAAAAATACAAAATGGATTGTTGACCTGAAAGAAGAAACGCACACTATGCTGAAAAGTAGTGAACTTCGAATTAACAAGTAGTGAAATGTGTATAAAATGTGTTCCATAGCTGTCCTTTCCAAAACTTTCCGTCATCCTACTATGCAATATAACACCTGCTGTCAAAACAAACTGCAACAAATACTTAAATAACTACATAGCATAAATATAAAACTCCAACATTATCCTCATCTGTAAAGAAAAAACTTCATTATCAATCACTTCATTATCCATATTATCATAACTTCACTATTATCATCACCTGTAAATAAAAACTTCATTATTCATAATACCATATCCTTCATCATTATTCATCAGTATTCATTATCATCTGCAAAAAAATCACTTCATTACTCATTATACAACTATTCCTTATCTCTACCATATTTCATCACTAAAATTAAGATGTGTAGTTCAGTCTGACAGCCTGCATCAATCACCTTGTATTCTGAAAAAAAAAATTAGTTAAGACTGCTATTCTACGATGAGTATAGTATATTCTTGTTAATGCTTGTTAATCGTGATCCATTTACTCTTCCTCATAAAGTTATTGCATCTTCTTTCGTTTATTCCGTAGGTGAAATTCCCATTTCTGTTGAATTTATTTCTTACACGCACCATTTCTTACTGAAATTGATGAACAGAGATTAATGTCTTGCATTTAAATCATATACCCACTAAATAATCACTGGTTTATGGTAACATAATTAACCATACAGCATAACATGACAGAAAACGTAATATGTCAAAGGCATTGACAGTGTTCAGAGGCAAAATGTACAGATAATATCACAATGCAGCAGCAAAAATGTAAAACAGTCACGATGTTGAGATGTCATAAGGCAAAAAATGTCAAAGTCAACAGGTGTGTTATATCTTAACTATTTCACAGTGCATACAAACAAAACTGGAGTACAATCATATACACAAAAAAAGTGGAAAATGTGCACGGTCTGATGTGTAACGACAAGAAAAGCGACCTGCTAACCTTACCTTGCCGGGCACTTGCCAAGAAAAAATGCGATAATCATCAGTAATTAGTCAGGTGAAATAATTGCATAAGTAAATGGCATCATAGCATGTTACATCATAAAGTGGTTTCACTCAATAAACGGTTTAATGTTTGAGATATGGTGGTTGCCTTTCGATTTTCTGGTTCTCAAAGTTTCGACGTGTACAACATTGGGGTGAGGGATGCTGCGAATCCGATATGGACCTGCGTATAGAAGTTCAAATTTACTGTACTTACCTTTCAATTTGCTGGATAAATAGTGTGTACGTACTAATATCTTCTGTCCAATGTGAAAGTCGCGGCGTCTACAAACCTGTTTTTGCTGTCTTCTCCGGCGCTCTGCGGCACGTTTGATGTTGTTCAGCGCAATGTCAATTATTTCGTGGTGTCTTAGTCGACGACATTTAGGGAAGTTTACTAATTCTTTAATTTTGTTTGGTGGTTCAACGTTTTTCAGTATAACAGACGGAGATAACATAGTGGATTCATTTGGAATGGAATTAATTACATCTTGGAATGAGAGTATGTGTGTATCCCAATCAATATGTCTTCTGTGGCAGTATACTCTACACAGTTTACCAATTTCTTTCATTAATCTTTCACAGGGGTTCGAAGAAGCGTGGTACTTGGATATATAGATCGGAGAAATGTTTCTAGCTCGTAACATGCGTGTCCATACGCTACTACGAAATTGAGATCCATTGTCAGAAATTACTTTCATCACATGCCTTACATGAAATAGAAAATGTTTTACAAATGCTTTCGAAACAGTTTTAGCAGTAGCTTTACGTAACGGAGTGAAAGTAACAAATTTTGAAGTGAGCTCAACAGCGACAAAGATGTAGCAAAAACCTCTGTTAGTTCTCGGAATCGGACCAAAAATATCTACTGCGGCCATGTGTCTTAATTTAACAGGTATAATGGGATATAACGGAGGAATATGTGAAGTGGTGTCTGATTTAGCTTTCTGGCAAATTTTACAAGACGCTAAAACTCGTCGTATACGTTTCTCCATGTTAGTAAAATAAGAGTTCTGTCTCAGTATAAGAAAACATTTTCGTGCTCCGTAATGTGCGTAACTTAAATGAGTGTACCAAATTAATTTGTGAACCAGTTCGTCAGGAATGCATAATAACCAATTGTTGCTGTCAGGATGAGAGCGGCGAAACAGAATGTCATTGCGTACAGTGTAGTGGTTCCTAATCGTAACATTTTTCCTATCTTGCCAAAGGTGTTTAATTTCTTTCCACACATTGTCCTTATTTTGCTCTTGCGCTATGTCCTGTAGTGACGATGAAATAAAGTTTTCAAATGCGACTTGCTGAATGTACATGACACTGAAATTTGTTTTGCAGAAGTTGGTTGCTACGTCTTGCTGATTGTTGCCGAGAGAACGCGATAGCGCGTCTGCTATAACATTTTGCGTGCCGGGAATGTGAACAATCGTAAAATTAAATTCTTGCAAATAAAGTTTCCATCTGCTTAATCTGTCGTGAGTAAATTTAGCTGAAAGCAAAAATTGTATTGCTCTGTGGTCTGTGTAGACGGTGGTATGTCTGCCATAAAGAAAGTGCCTAAATCTCGTAAAAGCCCATACAACACATAATGTTTCCAGTTCTGTAACGGAATAATTTCGTTCAGCGGGTGACAAAATGCGACTTGCAAATGCGATGTTTTTAATTACTGTAGAGCCATCTTCTTCAATTTCCTGGAAAATGTGTACGCCTAAAGCGGTATTGGAACTGTCAGTGGCAATGGAAAAATTTCTGGTAAGATCGGGGTGCGATAAAAGTGGAGCATTCAACAAAGCATGTTTCAGGTTCACAAATTCAGAATGTGCTTGCTTATCCCAAGACCAAATAGTGTTTTTACCTGTTAATTGACATAATCTGGGTGTGTCTAAAGCAGAGCGATGAATAAATTTACGAAAAAAGTTAATTAAGCCCAAAAAACTGCGTAGTTGTTTCTTTGTTGTAGGAACAGTAATGTCACGTAGAGCTTGAAGTTTTTCCGGATCAGGTGCAATGCCTTCTGCTGAAATCACGTGCCCAAGAAATTTTATAGAAGTTTTGCCAAAGTGCGATTTACTAAGATTAACTGTAAGTCCTTGTGCATGAAAAGTTTGTAACAGTTGTTCAAGAATCAGATTGTGTTCAGACCAGTTAGCTTCTGCGATAAGAATGTCGTCTACATACCTCGTAATTCTGTCCTTAAGTTCTGTCGGAACTATTGTGTTCAAACCGCGAATAAAGCTGCAGAAGAAATAGTTAAGCCGAACGGTAATTTGCAAAATTGATAACAGTCGCCAAAACAGAGAAAAGCTGTATATTTTCTACAATTCGGATGAAGTTGAATTTGCCAAAATCCCGATTTCAAATCTAGTGTAGAATAAATAGCTGTACCATGAAATTTCTGTAGAAGTTCCTCTAATGTCTGTGGTCGATCTGTTTCATTAATAATAATGTCATTAATGTGACGTGAATCAAGTACGAGGCGAAGTGAGCCATCTTTTTTCTTAACAATATGTAGCGGGTTTATGTACGGACTAACTGCTGGTTCTATAATTCCTTGGTCGAGCATATCCTGCAATTCTTTTTTAACCTGTTCTCTGTGGATATATGGAATAGGATAATGCTTTGCTTTAAATGTATCGTGCTGTTTGACTTGAAATTCATACATAAAGCCGGACATAGTACCAGGAATGTTGTCGAAAACTGGAGCTTGCTGTAAGAGAATTTCGTGTAATTGCGTTCGTTCGTCGTCTGTAGTTGCACTGCTCTCTTTAACCTTATCAGAAATCATCTGTATTATGTCGTAGTCAACTTCGTTAGGAGTATTATAGTTGTGTACGTACGTATCTGTGAACAATGTGGGATTACAGGCTATGTTACGTGTTGCGGAAATGACCTCTGTGCGGTTAATTGTTTGCTCTTCCGCAGACAATGAATGCTGAAACTCTAAAGCCAATTGTACATTTTCGTCCTTTAGCATTAAATAAGAATTCTGAAAATCGATAACTGCGTCGTGTTGCACCAGAAAATTCATACCTAAAATAACGTCTGTTGTCAATAAAGGAACAATCCAAAAATTTGAGTGGAAAGTATGACCTCCAATACAAAATGATAAATGCGTCTGTAATTTAACGTCTACACCTTTACTCGATACTGCTCCCTTCACTTTTGTTTTGCCTAAAGGTAATGTCGGATAGGTATTCTCTTTGTTACACTCGTTAAAAGTCTCCTCATTTATTACTGATATAGGTGAGCCGGAATCGATTACTGCTGAGAATTTCGATGAACCAATTTTAATTTCGATAACAGGATGTGAAATGGTTTTCTGAATAACTGGTCTTTCCTGTAAAAGAGTGTCTCGTATGTCGTCAAAAGTAATTACATTTTCGTGAATAACATTCTGCGTGTCAAAGGTAGTGCTTGTATTATTGGAAGATGCGTCCTGTGCAGTATTTAGTCAGATTCTATCTGACGTGTTATTATTATTAGGAGGATTCTGTGGCATTTCTACTATTTGAACTGTCCTATTACTTCTTCCAGACGTGTTACGCTCTGGATGGTACCTACTGTCGGGTTCATTCATGAGAATAGGTTCTCGTGCATAATTTTGCTGTTGGTATGACCGACTGTTGTTAGATGTACGCTGAAAATTGTCCTCATTATTTTTACGTCTGTCGTAATAGTCATTCCTATACGGTGCATTACGATAGGAATTGAAATACTGCCTTCTTTGTACGCAGTTGTTTCCTTGCTGCCGTACGTTACTATTTCTTGCATCAGGGACTATACGTGCACGCGGCGGAACATTAAAGCCTGGTTGACCTTGTGCATTCCATTGTTGGTTAGGTATGCTAACCGGCTGGTTTTGATGTTGTTGTTGTGAAATACCTCTATTGTTACTAAAGTGTGGTTCCTGTTGCTGAAAATTTTGACGATATTGATAATTAAAATTTTGGCTGTTATTAGAATTTTGGTAGTTGCCGTTCCTAAAGCGTCTGTTATCTTTCCTATTGAAATTACGTGTCTGATCATAATTGCTGTACTTTTGTTGACCTTGGTTATTATAAGAAAAGTTTTTGTTTACAAAAGAATAATCAGATTGCTGTACTTCCAAGAGCTGTAAAAGATCTCTGAACGCTGAAATATTTTCTTTTTGCTGACCTGTTAGAAGTGACACTCGTAATGACCGTGGTAATTTGGAAATGCATAATTGTATAAGTGCGGATTGACTGTACGGCTCACTCAGGTATTGGTTTTGTTGTACCATGTGCTCAAAAAATTGCGTCACACTGGGAAAATTTGAGTTCTCGTAATTCGGCAAACTAATCAACTGATCTTTAATTCCGCGCTGTGTCGTCTGCGACCAGTACGCTGATAGAAAAGCATTCTGAAACTCTTCTACTGAATAGCATTGCCTCGCGATCGGTCTCATACGAGTTGCCGGTTCGCCTTCCAAAAAACTGCAAATAAATTCAAGTTTATGTGTTACAGGCCAAGTCGGTGGAAGAGCAAAGCTAAATTGTTGAATCCAATCCAGTGGGTGAATCTGCGTTCTATCGTTTTTGAAAACCTTAAACTTTCTCACTGACAGAAAATGTTTATAGTCGAAATTATCGTCTCTGTGTGATGGAACAGGTTCAGGATCGTAAGAGAATCTATTGAACTGTGGTTGATCGGAATCTAAGTCCCGTACTCTCTGTAGATTACCCAAATTATACGCGCTGCGTGAGTCTGACACATGTTCATAAAGTGGCGTCTGTTGTGGCATGTTATTAACTGAAATGTTTTTCATCTCTGTTACTTCTTGTTGTAAATTTGATAACTTCCTACGTAACATGTTGTTAGATGAATCGATCTCATTAATTGTCTGCTGTAAATTTTGAAATTCAGGTGTTTGGATAAATGAAACCGGTGCAGTATCGTCTGATTTATTGTCATTAGTATTTTCGATAACATCAATACGACTGGCCAATTCATCACATTTTTCAGTCAGTATTTTAACCTGATCATCGGTTTTAGAATCAGACGCATTAATCTGTTTTTGCAACTTACGCGTATTTTCGCTCAGTTTTTTAATATCAGCTTTGATGACATCGCAATCCTGTGTTAGTTCTAATTGTACGAATCTGTCTGTCACTGTTTGAATATTTACTGTGTGTGTATCTGTTTTTGATTTAAGATCAGAAATTTCATACCGTAATTTCGCGTTCAATTGTTCTATGGTATTCATTTTGTCGGACACTCTAGTAATATTATTGTCTACATACGTCTTCGCTTTCGCAAACATTTTACGTTTGTCCTCTTGTCTTTGTGCAGTGATTGTTTCCATGACTTGCCGTTTTACTTTGTTTTGATCTTGAATAAATTTACGGAAACGCGTATCACTGTTCTGTATGTGCTGATTAAAGCGCTCGTTAATCTGAGTGTTTTGTTGTTCGAATTTCGCGTCTATCTTTGCGTCCATTGTGCGCGAAAGTTCTACCGTCATTGCTTTAAACTCATCCCGTAATTGTGTAGCTTTTTCAGAGCATTGTTTAGCGACTCCGCTAATTTCGTCCCTGAGTGTTTCTGTTGCGGCTGTTTGCATTTCCCTTAATTCCTGCGCAACAGACTTAATTTCTTCGCTATTTTTTTGTGAACAAGCCTCAATTTCCACGTGCAACTGTTCCTTAGTGTCATGGCACTGCGCGGCAACGGCTCTAATTTGTTCACTAAGCTGTTTGGAATTGTCGTCTAATTTTTTATTTAAGTGTCTGTAATTGTCATCTAATTTTTCATTTAACTGTTTGTTCTGTTCACTGAGTTGCTTGAGATTTTCATTCTGCTGTTTGTTATCTTCCCTAAGTTGTCTAAAATTTTCATCATTATTGTCAAGTTTTTCATTAATTTTATTAAATTTTTTATCCTGTTCACTAAATTGTTGTTTGAAATCTTTACTACTGTTGTCTTGTTTTTCCATCATTTGGTTAATTCGTTGCAGCAATAGTGTCATAATTTGATCCGAACCAAAATTAGCATTTCTATTCTCAGTACTGTTTAATGGTGTACCTGCAGTTGTCGCGCTTTGTGTGACCATTTGGTCATTTTGCAACTTACAAAAAGGATTATCAGTCCGATGTACACTGTCACTCACTATTTCGGAATTAAATAAATCCGTCTTACTTTGTGTATCCTGTTCATTTTCATTAGACAAATTTGTCTGTTCGTCACTTAAATTTTCCAAATCGGGTGTGTTAAGCTCGGCAGCGCTCATTACAATAGAGCGTCCCGCGTCATCAATTGTCGTCAAATTAACAGACGAGACAATTGAGTTCGTTTGTTCATCATTAAGATAAAAGTCATCATCAGTGGTTGTAATGCAGTGATTGTTAGTGAACGCAGGATTGTCATCATTACACTGCGTGTCACATGTCCTATCGGTAAAGTTGTTTGGGTCGGTAATTTCATTCATAATACCTCGCGATACATTATTCACAGTCTTTCGCGGCATTTTAACAATAGTCAAAATTATTCACAAAATAAATAAGCACAATGCAAAAGCAACACACAAATACAACAAAGCAACAAATTGCCGTTGACCTGTAGAAAGAAAGTCACAATATTATTAAAAGCGTTGCGCTAAATCCTAATTATATCTAAGCAAATAAGAGCAGATATCTGACTGTCGCTCAAAAGATTCTCAACGAAATTCGATCCTGGACTGGGTGTCGCCAAGTGTAACCTCCCCACAAAAATTTTGTAAGAATGTAATGACAATACTTAATAGAAATGGGAGCCAAACGTAACCTCCCTGCAATTAAATTTAATGACAATAAAAGTGCGAATCGCAATCTGACTCAAGTATAAGTTCTTCATAAAAAATTAAAGTCCATTCAGTGATAAGAAAATCTCAGTGATAATAATGATTCAATTAAACCGAAATATCGGTCTTTGGCCCTGTGCAAAAAATCAAAATTAAAATTCTTACCTCATTACAACACCTAATCAAATTTCTGCTCTTGTTCTTGCGCACCGCTTGGAGGAACTGCATTGCAAATAATAATATACCTTTTTTTTTTGTAATCAAATTGAAAACTGAAACTTTTGTTTAAGGGAAGTGGAACGAAATAGTTACTTCAATTAAATGAAAATTTTATGTAAAATTGCTTTTGAAATCAAAGTTATTATTGGGGGCACTTGTTGAAAATTAGTTACAATAGTTAAACTTTACATTATCCGATGATTATCTTAATTAACAGTATACCTCATTCAGCATCTTGACCAGTGTTGTCGCCAGACCACATCACGCAATCCCACTGGACTGCTATCACTGACCGACTGCTCTGCATGACGACTACTAGCGTACTGCACGCCACTGAACAGAGCTACTGCTCGCGACGACTACTGACAGAGTACAGCCCTCAACTAGACAGAGCTACAGGCTCGCAACGACTGACTGACAGACTAAGAACCGCTCGCAACACTCGCGCGGTCAAGCGCATACTCTCTGGTCACAGATGCTACAATGCCTCGCCATCGCTGCTATGTTACATACGTGTTTCATAACCCTCCACTCGGGGGGCAAAAATTTGGCAGCGATGGTGAGTCATTTGGACTTGCCAAGCGCGGCAAAATTTTTCTTTAATTAACAAAATTCTACAACTTACAGAATATTTAAATGTTGTGCACACGCACTAAGTACAAAATATATCAGACAAAGACAAAATGTGAGCACAAAACATAGTAGCAAATCAGAAAAATGTATATACAAATTATTTGACAGATAACAAAGTGCACAGGCACTGAAAAAATTCTTTAGCATATTCAGAACAAATAAACAGACTGGCAAAAAATATTATGTTGACAAGTGACATGAGTGCACATGCACTGCAGTTGAGAACATATCAGTAATTGATGAAATGTATGTACAATTAGTAACAAATGGCATAAGTGCACTCGCATTAAAGTATTGAATATACAGAATAGTAGAAATCATATTGAAAAATGAGAAAAGTGTACAGGCACTGAAGTTCAGTAGAAAACATATTAACACCTAACAGAAGTGCTCATGCACTGTAGTTCAGAAAATAAAAAATATATATACAATGTAAAAGAGAAAAGGGCACATATACTGTACTTCAGAACAAATAAAAAAAATGTCTTTAGCATTTTGGCAATAAATAAACATAATAGCAAAAAAATCATGTCGACCAGTGACATAAGTGTACTCGCACTGGAGTTTAGCGAATTGAAAAAAATGTATAGCCATGAACATAAATGATGTTAGCAAAAATGATTTTCACTATGTGACAAGAATTAGGATAGGAAAGGGAAGGATTGCATCATGGTTGTAGCACTTTAGATTGCACACAGCTGTTCTGAAAGTCCATATCTTTCCACAGAAGTACAACACCAAGTGACACAACTTGAAGTTCTTTTCCCCTCAGAATTTATCAGCGTAGCCAAGACACTGAACTGTCGTAGTAATATTCCATTTTTTTTTATTTTGGCAGTATATTAGGTACACCAAACAGTGGGACCATAATAACGTCTTCATTGCTCACGGTGGTGGACAGCATGTCGTGTCAACACCACGCTCTTACACGGCACATCAACGTAGAATTAGTGCAAAACCAAATATAGAGCTCCATGATCACTAGGATAAACAGGACAAATGGACATTGCAGTAATTCAGGGTAGTTAGCTCATAAGGTGAAGGACATTAAGTCACATAATATTGTCAATTACAGTAGTAGTTTGCTGCATTCATAGCCCAGTTATTGAACATTTCTGTACCATGTATGTAGTATTACAGAAAAATGTTCATTAATTGTTTTACATAGAATCAGTAATCTTCTTTTCCTAGTTACAGAGCATTATTAAATAATCGCATTCTTTTCCAGTTGCAAAGCATAGCATAGTTAATTAATCATTTGTCATTCCAATATAGTATTAATCAAGCGCATACTCTCTGGTCACAGATGCTACAATGCCTCGCCATCGCTGCTATGTTACATACGTGTTTCACGGTGAATCGAGGAAGTACAGTATATACTGACGAAACTAAAATGAGCTCTGACATGGAAATTAAACGTTTCCGGACACATGTCCACATAACATCTTTTCTTTCTCTGTGTGTGAGGAATGTTTAATGAAAGTTAGGCCGTACCTTTTTGTAACACCCTGTATAACAGCTTCAAATGTCTGATTACTTCACAAATTTGTTACTGCGTTAAACTTAACACAGGGTGAATGCCTCTTCTCATGAATCGTTACATCTCAGTAAAATTATAACAATTTACCCTTCACGAGAGGAGAAGAGTTACAGCTGCCAGGCCGTAACAGTGCAGAGTCCAGTATACGTAAATATCTCTCGCCAGCCAGGCTTTATGGGCGTCCTTGGAAGAATGACGAAGTGTTTCTTGTAAAATCGTGTTGGCTCAATTAAAGAAGCCGCACTGGGACATGTCTGTGAGACCATCATGCTACGACGGTCGGAATCGCACATCTCGCTTACATCATGAGAACAAGATAAGATCCCACGCCCGGGTTCCCGGGTTCGATTCCCGGCGGGGTCAGGGATTTTCTCTGCCTCGTGATGACTGGGTGTTGTGTGATGTCCTTAGGTTAGTTAGGTTTAAGTAGTTCTAAGTTCTAGGGGACTGATGACCATAGTGTTAAGTCCCATAGTGCTCAGAGCCATTTGAACCAACAAGATAAGAGACATTTCGGAAAGTACGGAGGCATACAGACACTCATTTTTTCTCTCTAAATATGCTAAAAATGAAATAGGAAAGGAAACTGATAGTATTAGTATGATGTATCGTCTGCTGTAACTGTAGAGCAGGGTTGGGCAAACGGATCTGGCGAGCTGTCGGTTTCAGTTCGACCCGCGGAAGAAATGCGGGGAGAGAAAGATAGCGACGCGCTGAAGAATTTTACAAGGGATGTTTTTAAGACAGCAGTTGTAAAACCTAGCAAGTAAATAAACAAATTTGCACGACGCGTGAATAATCATAAATATATGAAAATGTACGTATTCCCAAAAACGCATGCTTTGAGGCGTAATTTGTTTGCGTGACGTGTGTGCAAAGGGATGCCATTCATACCAGTGCGTTAACCCCATAAACATTAAGGTCACCGCCTCTGTAGTTCTGACTTGGTACACTCAGTGTGTTGCTGTAACGTCACGCCTGAATCAGACACGTGCATCATCAGAGTGCCCGCTGTAGAGTGTCGTAAGGAGTGCACCCAGGATGTGAACCAAGAACTGTTGACAACGTACCGCAGTGGTGTGGGGGAAGTCGAAATCTACATCTACATCTACATGGATACTCTGCAAATCACATTTAAGCGCCTGGCAGAGGGCTCATCGAACCACCTTCACAGTTCTCTATTATTCCAATCTCGTATAGCGCGCGGAAAGAATGAACACCTATATCTCTCCGTACTAGCTCTGATTTCCCTTATTTTATCGTGGTGATCATTCCCCCCTATGTAGGTCGTTGTCAACAATATATTTTCGCATTCGGAGGAGAAAGTTAATGATTGGAATTTCGTGAGAAAATTCCGTCTTAACGAAAATCGCCTTTCTTTTAACGATTTCCAGCCCAAATCCTGTATCATTTCTGTGACACTCTCTCCCATATTTCGCGATAATACAAAACGTGCTGCCTTTCTTTGAACTTTTTCGATTTACTCCGTCAGTCCTACCTGGTAAGGATCACACACCGCGCAGCAGTATTCTAAAAGAGGACGGACAAGCTTAGTGTAGGCAGTCTCCTCAGTAGGTCTGTTACATTTTCTAAGTGTCCTGCCAATGAAACGCAGCCTTTGGTTAGCCTTCCCCACAACATTTTTTATCTGTTCTTTCCAATTTAAGTTGTTCGTAATTGTAATACCAAAGTATTTAGTTGAATTTACGGCTTTTAGATTAGACTGATTTATCGTGTAACCGAAGTTTAACGAGTTACTTTTAGCACTCATTTGGATGACCTTCTACTTTTCGTTATTTAGGGTCAACTGCCACTTTTCGGACCATTCAGATATTTTTTCTAAATCGTTTTTCAGTTTGTTTTGATCTTCTGATGACTTTATTAGTCGATAAACGACGGCGTCATCTGCAAACAAGCGAAGACGGCTGCTCAGGTTGTCTCCTAAATCGTTTATATAGATAAGGAACAGCAAAGGGCCTACAGCACTACTTTGGGGAACGCCTGAAATGACTTCTGTTTTACTCGATGGCTTTCCGTCAATTACTACGAACTGTGACCCCTCTAACAGGAAATCTCAAATCCAGTCACATAACTGTGACGGTATGAACTGATATAAGATATTTGTGGCCTGTCAGCTGGGGAACAACCTTGAATTGACGTGCAAAACCCACCTAAAGAATGAGCATGCGACATTCGCCCTCTCATGCTGTAGATTTAGTCAGGTTTTTAAACTTTTGTATTTGGTTAACATTAGTAATTTATGCTTTCTAGTGAGGGTAACGAAAGGAAAAGACTTTTGTAAACGTCATAAAAAAGTGATTACGTTTAAATTCAGTCTAACTTGTAAGCTTAAGCGCTACAATTCCAGTAGAAGACAGAGAGATAAAAGGATTTAATTTTTAATCTTCGTTGTTAAAATTCACCAAAATTTTAGGAAAAATTTACGTAAATGTTAATTTTAAATTTATAATCCCAAAAACAAGGTGTCTTTAATATTCGAACACGTATGATTTTAACCAGTGTGGCTGGCAGTGTCAGCGATCTTACGTGTGATGATTACTTATGAAGAAACAGTCACGACCGCAAAATATTATTTATTTATAATGGTTATGGCACATACAGTAGGCTATGTAGAGATTGACTGTATTACACAGATTAAAAAAGATCATGGTAATTAGGGAAGTCAGTCTTGCATAACATGTACAAAGATTAAACTGAGGAGCGCGATGTTCTATCCATTTGCTGGAGCTGGCGACGTGCTGAGTAGCTGGATGTTGTCAAGACTGTTGCTGGGGGCTGTACTGACATGCGTTACAACGTGCTCGACAGAGCACCAATGTGCCACACTACGTCAGCGGCAGACAATGGGATCTCACTTTACGTAGCAACATTTATGACGTGCAAATGAAGAATATTCGCAAGTATGAATGTGTAAGAGAGCAATAACGACTTGCCTTTGCTTTTTGATTGTTTGATTGGTTTTTCGCAGGTAATTGAAACTGCTCATACTTCAGTGTTAGTCCATAGTATATTTTACATCCTTACAGAATATGAATTGCATTTCATAACTAATAAGATTTATTTGATTGCATAACTTCTGCTCGTTTATGTAACCAAAGCAATTACTTTTGATAAAAGTACAGTATTGATAAATGCGAAAGTTGTTTATGGTTTACAGAGATATTTTTTATGTAAGTTCGACGAAGTATCGAAGCGATATTTGAAATATTATTGCTTCGTGGTTTTTTTACATTTTTGTTTTCTAGTGCTGTATGATACATCTGTATTGTGTCCTTTATTTATACTGCAACATCTCTGTATTTCACGTTACAAATCAACACTTTTGGAATAAAACCTGAACTACTCATTGAGAATTTCAAATCGGCTATACTGTTTATTTTTTAGGAAGGGCAAGTATAAGGATAAGTATGTGTTCAAATGGCTCTGAGCACTATGGGACTTAACTTCTGAGGTCATCAGTCCCCTAGAACTTAGAACTACTTAAATCTAACTAACCTAAGGACATCACGCACATCAATGCCCGAGGAAGGATTCGAACCTGCAACCGTAGCAGTCGCGCGGTTCCAGACTGTAGCGCCTAGAACCGCTCGGCCACTTCGGCCGGCTAAGTATGAGTCATAGGTTACCTGTACCTTTATATACCCTCAGTTTCTAGACGGTTCAGTGCTTCTGGTTTTTAGGGGGACCTTGGAGTGTAGCCATGTATGGAAGTGAAATATGGACGATAAATAGTTTGGACAAGAAGAGAATAGAAGCTTTCGAAATGTGGTGCTACAGAAGAATGCTGAAGATTAGATGGGTAGATCACATAACTAATGACGAGGTACTGAATAGAATTGGCGAGAAGAGGAGTTTGTGGCACAACTTGACAAGAAGGAGGGATCGGTTGGTAGGTCATGTTCTGAGGCATCAAGGGATCACCAATTTAGTATTGGAGGGCAGCGTGGAGGGTAAAAATCGTAGAGGGAGAGCAAAAGGTGAATAAACTAAGCAGATTCAGAAGGATGTAGGTTGCAGTAAGTACTGGGAGATGAAGAAGCTTGCACAGGATAGAGCAGCATGGAGAGCTGCATCTAACCAGTCTCAGGACTGAGGACCACAACAACAACAATAAGACGCTGATCGTCTACGTAATGGAAAAGATTGTTGCGAAGTAACGCCCGACACGGACGCAACGCACCTAACGCACAGGTAACGTGGGTATGACTGACCAAAGCTATTAGGAAAACTACCGTAGGCTGCGCTCACTTACCGTAGCCTGCGGTAGCTTTACATTTCCAGCTCTGTGTCATGATGAACGGATAGCGTTTTGTTCGGTCTTGCAATAGCTAAGTGTTTGACTCAGCAATTTGTAAGTCAGAATTCGCCCTCGGCAAGGTTTGCGGTGTGAGGAAACAGGTGGACGGCGCTGCCTAGCGTCGGGGTATCGCTACGGACGTGGACAGATGTACGACAGTTGGCTGGGACGCGCGTTGCAGCTGCCAACGCCGGCGTTTCGCACAGGAAAGCGGCCCGAGGTGGTTCTAATGGCGGCAGTTGGCTGTCGTCGCGGAATACATATCGCTGCTCAAGGCGCCGGCGGCGGTGGGTTTGCGCATGGCGATGAGGCGACAAACCGGGATCAGCGCCAAAGCTTGCGCGACGCGATTATCCGATGTAGCCACCCACGCTGGAAACGGAGGGTGGGAGGGAGGGGTGGGGATGCGATTCATCAGATCTAGATTTTTCTGCGCATGCTGTTCTCTCTTTTTTTTTTTTCAAATCTGTGTGAAATCTTATGGGATTTAACTGCTAAGATTATCAGTCCCTAAGCTTACACACTTCCTAACCTAAATTATCCCAAGGACAAACACACATACCCATCCCCGAGGGAGGACTCGAACCTCCGCCGGGACCAGCCGCACAATCCATGACTGCAGCGCCCGAGACCGCTCGGCTAATCCCGCGTGGCACGCATGCTGTATCCTCATTGCTCTGGCCAGAGTACATTACTTTGTTCCGGCGTTCGTAGACCTCCGAAAAGCTTTTGCTTCCTCATTGCTCTAGGCAGAGCACATTACTTTGTTCCGGCGCTCCTAGACCTCCGAATAGCTTTATATTCAATCAGATCGGCGCATTACAAAGAAATACGTTTCTATGTTATATCTAATACGTTTGCGACTCGATCGAAAAT